>NW_024533588.1:0-65000 GCF_016097555.1 Gigantopelta aegis | reverse complement strand
TTTCTATAATGCTTTCTGAATTTTTTCGGGGGGGGGGGGGCAGCTGCCCCCTTGCCCCCATGCTAGCTACGGCCCTGATATATATATATATATATATATATATATATATATATATAGAGAGAGAGAGAGAGAGAGAGAGAGAGAGAGAGAGAGAGAGAGAGAGAGAGAGAGAGAGAGAGAGAGAGAGAGAGAGAAAGAGAGAGAGAGCAAGGGGTCTTCTAAATGCACTTTCCCACAAACAGGAAAGCATATACCACGGTCTTTGCCCAGTTGTCGTGCACTGGTTGGAACAAGAAAACCCAATCAGTTGAATGGATCCTGTGAGGTGGTTTGATCCTGCGACACAAGCCCCTCAACCGAGAGACAGACAGAGTGAGTGAGAGAGAGAGAGAGAGAGAGAGAGAGAGAGAGAGAGAGAGAGAGAGAGAGAGAGAGAGAGAGAGAGAGAGAGAGAGAGACAGAGAGAGAGAGAGAGAGAGAGAGAGAGAGAGAGAGAGAGAGAGAGAGAGAGAGAGAGAGAGAGAGAGAGAGAGAGAGAGAGAGAGAGAGAGAGAGGCATAGACTGAGAGAGATTGAGAGGCAGAGACAGAGAAAGACGGAGAAAAAGTCAGACAGACAGACAGAGACTGCAACAGAGAAAGAAGAAGAAATATATTTTCCAGCTAGACTCAAAGAACATTTCTAAATAAAGACATTTTATCGTATTTTAAAACGTTCTGGCCTCAAATACAACTAGATTGTGATTATATTTTTAAACTTTCTGGCCCCAAATACACCAGTTTCTATATAAATTAGAAATGTTAATTAGAAAGTGATTTCATTTCGAAACAAACTCGTATATAAAATAAATATTTTACAAGTTACAATAATTTTAAATTATTCCCGATTTTAAAAATAGACCCGAGCCAATCTTACACACGTGATTCGTTTTCCGTGAAACACTTCCCAATTCCCCGAGAATAGCTTGTATTAGAGCAATGTGCGACCTTTGACCTTGGACTGTAAAACGGATTGAAGGGGATTTACTGTTTTCCGTAAGACTGCCAACGATTGGGTGCTACTGGGACAATAGTTTGTTGAAGGTCAAGGTCATGGGCTCGATTACGTGTAAAGTCTCTGTCGTAAGATAACATTTATAAGACGATGGAAAACACTTGAATATTAAATTATATTCAGGTATTTCGTTTTATACAAAGTAAGACTAAATAATCCAACGACATAGTTTTAAATGGACCACATACTTTACTATATATGTTGTCCGTGTGTGTGTGTGTGTGTGTGTGTGTGTGTGTGTGTGTGTGTGTGTGTGAGTGAGAGAGAGATACAGGGGTGGAGGGGGGGGGGGGGGGCGTGCAGAGAACCAGATAGGTGTTCTTGCAAAGTGATGGTATATTGAGATATATTTACAAGTTAACACACGTTTCGTTTACCGTCTTTCGTTTACCGTACTTTCCCAGTTCCTCGAGAATCGATATATTGATTTGAATGCGTACTAAACTAAAACAAAAACATTTTATATACAACTAAGAATGCCTTGAAAGTCCAGCGGCGTATCGACAGGACCAGTTAGCTCGATCACGTGTCCGCCATTATATTAAAACAAACCGCCCTTGAACACCTGTACTGAATTAGAATGCAGACTGTATTTCGAGTACTTTGGGACTTTTCACCTAACATACATAGATTTGAAAAACTGACTCTAAGGGTATTCCCCGTTTTCCGTAACTCGCCCAACGATTGGTGGAATTAGATCTGCACTGCAGAACGTTGCGTTAATAGTTTATAGATATGGGTTGGAGGTGAACACTCGTGATCTTGATACTTTGTCAAATCTGCTGTGAGAATTAAAAAAAAATCACAAAAACCACACACTTGAATATTAACTGTATGTTTATTTTCGTAAAATGATAAGACACCCGAGTTATTTAATTACCTGTTATACTGTACAATGACAACACACGTAAACACGCGCGCGCGCACACACACACACACATATACACACACACTCTCTCTCTCTCTCTCTCTCTCTCTCTCTCTCTCTCTCTCTCTCTCTCTCTCTCTCTCTCTCTCTCTCTCTCTCTCTCTCTCTCTCTCGATCAAATGTTCAAATACCAAATTATTATGAAGTTATCCCGTATGTTCTATTAGAACACATATTGTGTTGTCAAGTTCTCCACTTCAAACGTACGATACTTTGTTGAAATGTTTCAGTCGACCCAAATTACCTGACAAAACCGGTCTAGCAATCTATAATTCTGACATCTATGTATTGTATCCTCGGGTAGGTGTATTTTATTATCAATTACGTGTATCAATTGAATGGTACCTCATGCACTGACAATTAAAATTTTCACAACAAGCTAAAATTAATACATTATTAAGCTTGTACGTTTTTATTCCACAACGTTAATGTGTTTCGTGTTCCAACAAAAGTGGCTTTGTCAATATCACGAGGTCGAAGCTAGAAAGCTTTGTGTACAACTTTTGAGTTGGTCGGGCTTGATCCAAGACGATACAATGAACAATAAAGACAGTTTAGTTGCTGACGTCATTGAGGATATCATCTATCTGTCATACTTACTAGATCCCAACATGTTCTTTGTACAGTCATTCTCACGACCTTCTAAGCGATACAGTTTGTTTTAAAGTTTGTTGTTGTTTAACGACACTACTAGAGCACATTGATTTATTAAGCATGTGTCAAACATTTGATAATTTAAAGGATATATAAAGGATCTTTTATATACCACGACCCTTCAGACAGACACAGAGAGAGAGAGAGAGAGAGAGAGAGAGAGAGAGAGAGAGAGAGAGAGAGAGAGAGAGAGAGAGAGAGAGAGAGAGAGAGAGAGAGACAGACAGACAGACAGACAGACAGACAGACAAAGACAGAGAGAGACAGAGAGAGAGACAGAAAGAAAGAAATGTTTTATTTAATGACGCACTCAACACATTGTATTTACGGTTATATGGGCCCACCGACGGGGATCGATCCCACACCGACCGCGCATCGAGTGAGTGCTGTACCACTGATTACTCATAATTATTTACTAAACTTAGATGTGTTTAGCATCAACTCTAGTAACAGTGCCTATAGTTAGAAGCAGTACTGGTCAGTCAGTAGAACTGATCTCCCATTGTCTACTACTCTCATAGTAGAACTATTATTTGCCTTGAGAAACAGGGGATCATAATGACTCGATTATCAAATGAATGTTACCCAGGGGATGAAAGAAAGAAATGATTTATTTAACGACGCACTCAACACATTTTATTTACGGTTATATGGCGTCAGACATATGGTTAAGGACCACACAGATTTGGAGGGGAAACCCGGATCCGAACCCAGTACCTACCAGCCTGTAGACCGATGGCTAACCACGACGCCACCGAGGCCGGTACCAGGGGATGAAGACACACATTCACATAATGGTATCTATCGTGTTTACGTTTACTATAAAACCACTTGAATGAATACAGTGTTCTAGCTAGCAATATATAAAAGGGCGCTGCACACTGCCCCAGTTTTGTGTCCTAATTCATTGCCGTAAAAAAAGAGAATAATATATATATATATATATATTTGTTTTTATAATAAAACACTTGCGTTCCTTTGAATGCATAAACGCCGCAAGAAAAAAAAAGGTAGTTAAACTACCCTCAACTAAGCACAACCGAAGTCTCCCTCTATTTGGCTCAGAGGTTGAGATGGACGTTGATCAGTCCCCCCCCCCCCCCCCCACCCCACACCCATCCAAAACAGGGCGGATTCAAGAGGGTACCGCCCCTTTTTATAAACAAGTGACACCGGCTGGAGAAGGGAGGAATGCTGCCTCTATGCAGACTGTCCCCTCCTCTAACACAACTCAGGCCCACCTTTTAGGCAGTTAATAGGGGGCAGGGGCGAGTGGCAGACAGTGGGCTGCAGCCCCCCCCCCCCCCCCCTCTTTGTTTGCGGCGCATAGCCAAAACTAATCTGGCGGGTGCAAAGGGGATTGCCATTCTGACCCGGGCCAGACAAGCAAACAATGATTTACAGATTGCTAATGTCACTGTTTGGCATAACGGTTACATAGATATCCTCCTGTCCCGCCCCACGGAAGTGAATGTTATTTTAATTAATGGCATAGGACACCATATGCATAATTATTTAGAGAAGCCCATTACATGTGCAAAGTGTCAGAGGTGGGGTCATTCGGTCAAGAGGTGTAGCTCAACCAGGGAACATCCCACATGCTTCCGGTGTGGGGCTAGTCACCCCACGAGGTACCCTGACAGTCCGTGCACGAGAGAAATCTTCTGTGCGAATTGTCGGGGCCCTCATTGCATTCATTCGAAAGAATGCCCGGAGCATATCAAGGCCATTAAAATTCTGGCTGATAACAAAGTAAGAGATCGTTACCAGGGTGGGAATACCAGAGTTTCTTCTGCACCCCCTACCTCTGTTCGCTCTGTCCCCCCCCCCCTTGGTTAATCATGCCCCCCCCCCCCTCCTACCCCCGACCCCCAACTCAAGATATACCAATTAGAACTCAGGGGAGACTAAAACATAGTAGTAACTCTAACTCTAATAATCAGGTCAATACGCTCGAGTTTGTTAGAGTTATTTCAGGCCTTATTTTGGATGGAGCACTCAAAATTACCCCCCCCCCCACACACACACACACACCACACACACCCCACACACACCCATCAAAATATACTATTGCCGACATTGAGGAAGCCACCAGGGCTGCTTGTCAAATTGTTGACAGACACTTGGCTGTCAAAATAGAAATAGGGTCTGTCCAATCTAGAACCATTAAATGGTTTAGGAAGCGCCACTTGGTTGACCTGTTGCAAGATATTAACAACACGGTTAATTAAGTTGTACAATATATTATAACTCTAACCTAGTATTGTTTCATCCCTTATTATGCGTACAAGACCGAAAGACATAATTAATAATAATAGCAATAAGAATAATAATAATAATAAATGTCATAAATATAATAATATTTCTGTTAATGCTATTAAAGGTCTTACAGTGGAACGCCAAAGGTTTGCGCACTCACGGGCCCGAACTAAAAAAATATTTAATTGATAATAACAATAATTTTGATGTGATCACCATTCAAGAGACCTGGATTACTAATTTATCTAATAAACAGAAACAATCAAAACTATTTACAGATTATAAAATGTCAGGATATACCGGTCTCTTCTTTAATAGTGGGGTCACTTCTGGGGGGAGGGGGGGGGGGGGTCATAGCTACCTTCATTAAAGAGGGAATCGCCCACTCTAGACTTCCACATGTTGCCACTCACCCTAACATAGAATCTTTGGGTGTGTCTATACAGGGCCTTAATTATAATTTTAATATATTTAATTTTTATGTACATCCGGGTGCCACTAATGCTAATTTAAATGTTAATGATTATTCAAAAATTATTGGTAACAGTAATTCGGATACATTAATTACAGGTGATTTTAATAGCCATAACACTATTTGGGGCTCTAATGTTACCAATGTTCCAGGCCAAACACTAGAAAATTTAATGGATAGTAATGATTTGGTCTGTTTAAATGATGGCACCCCTACATTCTTCTCTGATTCTTGGTCGTGTCTGGACGTCACCCTTATTTCAAGGGGCGCGGCAACTAAGTGTGAGTGGGAAGTGCTTAATTAATTTGGTAGTGACCACCTCCCTGTTAAAACTGTTTATAATAAAAATTGTTTCTGGGAAGAGCCCAATAAACAAAAACATAATTGGAATTTTAATAAAGCAGATTGGCCCCGTTTTGAAAGTATGTGCGCTGATATTAATCCTGATAATTTAGTTAAAATAATAATTGATATCGCAGCTAAAATTATATCAATAAGAGGTAATAAAGGTAAAATTAAGTCGGTCCCGTGGTGGACAGATGAGTTAAATTTACTTAAAAATTAAAGGAATAAATTAAGAAATAAACTTTTAAAAAAATAAGACAGAAGAAAATATTAGTAATTTTAAAAACGCCAAATATAAACTTATCTATACCATAGCTAAGGAAAAAAAAGCCTCATGGGGAAAATTTGTCAGCTCCATTGGCGAAAGCATTACCGGGAGGGAGGTCTGGTCCAAGATCAAGATAATTCAGGTGAAACCGGGCAGTTTTTCTAATATTTTAAAAAATAGTAAGACTTATATAACTAATCAAGCCAAAGTAGATATTCTTGGAGCAACATTTAAACAAAATTCGGCATCTTCTAACTTTTCCAAAAAAATTCAAAAACGTAAAATCCATATAGAGCAGTTTAATAAAATTCCCCTTGATTCTAAATTCCGTGAAAGAGGTAACGAATATGACATTCCATTTACACTCCAAGAAATGTTCAAGGCTTTTTAGCACCGTAAAGGCTCAGCTCCAGGGCCTGATAAATTCAGTTATCTGTTTTTTTAAACATATGCCCATTAAAATAGTTGAACCTTTCTTGGAATTATTTAATCTTATTTGGAAACAGGGTTACTACCTCCCCTCAATTGGAAGCATGCAGAAGTGTTTGCTCTCCCTAAGAGGGGGAAGGACCCTACTGATCCTATTTCTTTAACGTCCAGTGTCTGTAAGACCATGGAGTATATGGTTAACATTCGCCTTTCCCACTTTTTGGAACTTAATACTTTATTTACTAATTTTCAGAGTGGGTTTAGAAAAAACCACTCCACCACTGACCACCTTGTTCGTTTACAGACCGAGGTTAAAAATTCCTTCAGGAAGAAACAAGGTGGCGGGTGTCTTTGTGGACATTGAAAAGGCATACGACATGGTCTGGAGACATGGTCTGTTGCAAAACATTTCTAAAATGGGTGTAAGAGGTTCTATGTTTAATTTTATTGATAGATTTATAAGTAATAGACGTTTTACTGTTAAGTATAAAGGTTACTCTTCACCCTGTTTGGAACTGGAAAATGGCATCCCCCAGGGGTCAGTGATTGTCTGTTTGGCATTTTTATTAATGATTTGGCTAAATCACTCACTGACAATATATCTAAAAATTCTCAATTAAGTATTGGTCTGTTCGCAGACGATACTGCCTTCTGGAGGGTTGGAAGACCTCCAGTTGGATTTAAATGTTTTACAAAATTGGTCAGAGGACTGGGGGGGTTACCATTTCCCAATCTAAAACCTGTTCTATATCTTTTCTGGGTTGAATCGGACAACCAATGCCAAAACTAGATTTATTTTATAATAGTAAAGAAATAACTCAAGTCAAATCGCTTTTTAGGAGTGACCTTCGACCAGAGACTCACCTTTGCAGAGCATATAGCCAATGTAGTTGGCACCTGTAAATATTATATTAATTTATTAAAAGTATTGTCAGCAGTCCCATGGGGCAATGATAGGAAAACTCTGCTCATAATTTTTGAGGCCTTCATAGTCTCAAGACTTTAATATGGTGCGCAAGCCTATGGTTGCGCCAGTAACACCCAGCTTAAGAAACTTGACAGTGTGTATAACAGGGCACTGTGTACTATCATTAGGGCTTCTGTTTGCACGCCCCATGATAGTGTCTTGGCTGAACTTGGAGTTTTACCACTGACCCTTAGAAGAATTAAACAGGGACTTAAACATTTATTTAAAGTAAAAAAACCTGGTTAGAAATAATCCTATTAACAATCTTATTTCCCTTTATACTCAGTCAGTCCGAGACTCCAATATATCCATTTATTCTTATTTACTAGATTTGCTAATGATTTTGGGTGGCGAATCTACCTATAAGTGATTGTAGTGCTAGATTCAAAGCCCCATGGGCTCTCATACCCCCCAAGGTAATTTTTTTATATAAAAACTGAATTAGCGCAAATAGACCTACCAGTTTTTTAAAAATACTCTTTTTATAATTATTATGGGAGAAAGATATAAAAATTATATACAAATTTACACAGACGGCTCCAAAAACCCCATAACTGGTAGGACGGGTATGGCCTTTGCCGTCAAAGAATTAAATGGATATAGTTATTTTAGAGCCAGACTGACTGATAATGTTTCTGTCTACACCACGGAGCTATTGGCTATCCACTATGCCCTGGTGTGGATATTAAACAATTATAAATAAAATGGACGACCAAAATAAATTCATTATTCTATCTGACAGCCTAAGTGCCTTAATGCCATGGATGGTTCCCACCCACAGTGTCAGGCCTGAAATTGTTAAGAATATTATTAGTTTTTACAATAAAATTATTCAGGTTGGGGTGAAAATCGTCTTTGAAGGGGTACCGGCCCATGTGGGTATTCACGGTAACGAAATGGCTGATCAGTGGACAAAAAAAGCCGTATTGGATAATGGGGTTAAGATTAATATTAAATACAACTATAGCGAAATTAATTCAATTATCGTGCCATGCATTGACCGCCTGTGGCAAATAGATTGGAACCACAGGACGAGAGCATGGCACGCTAATATTAAACCTATTGTCTCCTCACAGGGCCCTACATGTTTTAGCATTAAAGCTACTAAAATAATAGCAAGACTACGCATGGGTGTTTTTGTTGCTTTGAACCAAATTAAATTTAAAATGAAAAAACAACAACAATAGCCCTAATTGCACCCATTGCAACACTATAGAAGACATAAATCACTATTTATTCTTCTGTAATAAATACACAAATATTAGAACTAAACTCATAATTTGTTTTAATAAAAATATCCCATTTACTCCTAAAAATTTATTAAACCCAAATAAACAGTTTAAATCAACTATAGATAGATTGCTAATGGCATATGTGATGGAGACAAACGTCAATATTTAAATATATCTAATTTATTTTATTTATTATTAATTAGACTTATATGAATAACGTTAGTCTATTGGTGATTTAATTATAAATTTATAAACTAAAGCAGTTTTGAGGGCCGTTTCTTTTTTTGAGTACTATATTTAATTGGCACTCATGGGTAATCGGCTTTCTTTATTACTTAAATTTTAACACCCCCCCCCCCCCCCCCGATCGCCCTCCCCAAGGGCTGTCGTACTATATGGTTTGTATTAGATTTTATTACTGTTTAATTAATTAATTATGTATAATTAATGTTATGTTTTATTATATTATTATTTAAAATTTAATATAGGTTAGATTTTAGGGTTTTTTTCGGGGTTTTTTCTTCTTCTTTTTTTTTTTTTTAATAATGTTATTTTACGGTTTACGGCCGTGGCGCACATCGATCGATATCTCGAGCGTACAGCCGGCTCTGCTGTCTCTGACGTCAGAGGTCGGAGCGAGGTCAGGGCTCGGTGTCAACACGCTCCACGTATCGATCGGTCGTGCGACGCTATGTATACTGCGTCTGTGGTTATTTATAGCACAGATAGCTACGCTTTTATTTATTTCTTCTTTTTTTTTAATTTTTCCTTTTTTTTTTTTTCATTTATATTTTTCTTTCTTTTTTCTTTTTAAAGTAAATAATAATTTTTAGGTTAAGTAGTTTATGTTATATTTTATTTTATTCTTTTTATGGGCAGTTTCACGGGAAAGGTTGCACTGCTCGTTGATTGGAATAAAATTTTCATAACTTTAAAAAATAAAGCTCTATTCTACTGAAAATTTATAGGTACCTGTGTGAATGGAATAGCAACCTACAAACCAAATTTTATGCAATAACTTGATTTTTCATCAAGTAGCGAATAGTTATATATCAAAATAACACATTTACGAGTCTCATTTGCATTGTTGCATTATTCCATCACTATTTTAATAATAATGTAATGTGAAATAGATACTTTTATTTTTATTTATTTGAATACCAGACTACTGGTAAACATTTTTTTACCAACCATATCAAAACTGGATGTTGTGTTATAAATTTACAGTATTTTAAAGAACTAACTAAGGAGGACTTGTATCAAATTGGCCTTTTAACGCAAGTGACTGTTTAATACAGATGGCTGCTTAATGCAGGTCCGTTCATATTACTACAGAATCTGATGTTTTTTTAAGAATACAAATGTGGCCTTTTAAGGAAAGTGGCTGCTTAATACAGGTGGTGGCCGAATTCTCAATTGGTCGAAATGCCAATTAGTCGAAAAATAAGTACGCGTCTGTTATATAACCACTACCTGATTACCTGTGTATGTAATGAACATGGCCTCTTCGTGTTAGTACAAGTTTTGATTATAGACGGACAATGGTTTATTTACCAATGTACATAAACGGGCTGCCGTACATAAACATATTTTCTCCAGTTTTTCATAGTTTCTCCATGCTAAAAAATGTTTTGCTTTTTGTGAAATAAACTTGTTTAGATGGAGACTTTCTTTTTGAATTAATTACAGACATTCACTACATTCAATACATGGATTATTTCGAAATTTGTCATATTTGCATACTTTATGCGTTAAGCGATATCTATACCATCTATACAATAATAATCGGTTTCCTAATAATCTGGAATGACTGAGGTAACAATATGCATGTCAGTAAGACCATTGAACCATATCTATTATTGTTTTAGCAGCTCGACCAATGGGGAATTCGACCAACTGGGAGTAAGCCCAGGTGGTCGTTAGAGCAGGTTTGCCTGTATCCGCTTTGTTCTCTTGTCATATCAAATACATGCATTCTGACTGGTTCAGCATATTAAAGCCTTTTTAACCTCAAACAATGGGATTAGAATAAGTTTTCATATCGCATATGAACAGTATAAGCTGCATACTTGTAACTTGCATTATTTTACGGTGATGGACTATTAAGTATTTGTAGCATGACTGTATCCTTATTTTGAAAAATTAACTCTAATTATGGATAATTTAACAGTCCAGTTTCATGGAAAGTTACATTAAGATCGCAGACATTTGCTGAAAACAAGAAGTGCCATGTAGGACCACTCAGTTTTTTCATAAACTTAAAACAGAAGAGGATAAATACTTGCTTGAAGTTCAAAGCAGCAGACAGTAAGCGTAAAAGAGAAAATTATGTACCAATACACAAAGCAAGTGTAAAGTGCTTGAAGGTGATCAGCTTTGTATGAAATTCCTTCATGAGTGTAAAGTGACATCAACATTTAAATGGCCACGGACAAGGTCCTCCCAGACTGTCGGAGTGGAGTGCTTAGGAAGTCGTTTCATCTTTATTGGGCCTTTAACGGTTGAAGGACATGAGTCTTTTATTCTGCCACAGTTGCAGGACGTAAAATCCAAATATTACAAAATAAAGCTGGCAAATAAGGACACTGCAAGCTAGTAGATTGTGTGTCTTGTATGCAGCAGTGTACATATGAATGACAGTTAATATTTCAATGTTATTTATTTAATTACACCATTACATGCAGATTCATATCAAATATTATTTCCTAATACAATTATGAATTGAAATAAAAAAAAGATTAAGAGCAGTCTCAGTTTATTTAATTGAAATGTCCCCTCCTAAACGAAATTGCCATTTTCACACTGCATTGTTTGAAAGCTTATATCACTGCTAATACTAATGCAATCAACATTATTTTAAATAGAATTACAAAAAACATATTGAATTTTCATTTCTAATTAAGTTATAGACATTCTGTTTGTAAGATTAGTATTTAATGATTTCTGTTTAAAATAAATCGTTTTTAAATAGAAGAATATTGCTAAAATATTGCCAAAAATCATCAGAAAACTTAAAATCCTTGGCCTTATTAATGAAAAAAAAGAGTTACTCTTAGCAGTTCCTATTTAAAAAAAGACCTTAGTTTATCCTTAGAAATGTATCATATAACAGCTTATGATTATGCTGTACCTATGTGTCCTCATATTTTTATGCTGTGCATGTAATCATATCACTGATTATTTTATAAACCGTAACAGCTGTAGGTCCAATTTTTTATAAAACATTTCACTAGTCATATTGCTTTTTAAAAATATTGTTTTTATAGAATCCTGCATAGTTAATTTTTGGGTCCCAGTGAGACTCTTTATGCAACCTGCCAATAGACAGGACCAGTTAGCTCGATCACGTGTCCGCCATTATATTAAAACGAACCGCCTTTGAACACCTGTGCTGACTTAGAATGCAGATTGTATTTCGAGTACTTTGGGACTTTCCACCTAACATACATAGATTTGAAAAGCTGACTCTAAGGGTATTCCCCGTTTTCCGTAACTCGCCCAACGATTGGTTGAATTAGATCTGCAATGCAGAATGTTGCGACAATAGTTTATAGATATGGGTTGTAGGTGAACATTGTGATCTTGATATTTTGCCAAGTCTGCATCGAGAATTAAAAAAAATCACAAAAACCACACACTTGAATATTAACTGAATGTTTATTTTCGTAAAATGACGTGCTCTTAGTCGGCCAAAAAACGATTTTCTGGACCTAGTGTGAGAGCGTTTGCGTGAGTGTTTGTTGTTTTCGCCGTGGCTTGGCGGCGCATATACCCATGGGCGGATCCAAGGGGGGGGGGGACCAGGGGGACGCGTCCCCCCCAAAAATTGTTCAAGTGCCCTCAAAATGTCCAAGTGCCCTTTTTGTTTGTAGAATTTTTTTTTTTTTAAGTAAACAATAATTATATTGTAGATAAATGAAATCAAGATTTTCGTGTACATGCGCAAGCTTGCAGATATGTGTCTGTGTTATTGAGTCTCAATGGGGCCCCATTGAGGTTCTAACGCGAGTGACGCCAATTTACTTCATTATTGCTAGTATATTATGACGTAGAACTGTAGGAATTCATATTAATTGTAAATATCAAAACTTGTAGTAAGGTGCCCTTTTGACGAGTCAATGTGCCCTTCTTTTTTGGTCCCCCCCTAAAAATATTTCCTGGATCCGCCCATGATACCTGGCAGTGTCTGTGCCGCCCGCCATTGGCGAATTCTTTGGCTGGGGTGTGAATGTATTTTAGTTTTTAATTTTATATGGTATATTGATTATATTTTTAATTAATTGTTATAATAAATGTATTAGTTAGTAATTATATCTTCCTCTTAGCATTTTAAATCTTTATTATTTTAATATATATGTTTTCATTTTTAAATAAATAGGTTTTAAACGGTTGTTAATTTGATCGGTCATTATTGTATATACAAACAAAAAAACAAAAAAAAACTGACCGTTACTCGGCGTCACCCACTTAACGATTGAGTGGTTTCCTGGGTGATACCGAGGTTTATATAGCAATGACGTTTGTCATCCGTGTAGGTGACGCACCCCCTCGGGTGTTGGGCTCACGAATGCTTGAGGAAAACAGCAAGGACACCTCCCAGTAACCGGATCAATCCACTACTTCAACAACAAGATCAACAACAACTACTTATACGTTTCACCACCACTCCGGACGGCGGCTCGCGGGCTTCTTCATAATCATCATCACAAATCATTTCATATCATTCTAAATATAGCCCACCTGTGTTGTATGGATAACATGGGGGGGGGGGGGGGGGGACGCCGTGGTAGGGTGCTTTTTGGGTGCGTTAGGGCGTTGGCGGTTTGGGCCGGTAGGGATGCCTGGTAGAAGGCCTCCCCCCCCCCCCCCCCGTGGAAATCCGGACTGACCGAAAATGGGCAACCCGCTTCTTGGAGCGCCGGATCGACTGGGGCGCGAGGCTCCCCCCTTTGCGAATCCTTGATCCTCTAGGGCCTAAGTTGATTAATTAACTTAAATTAAATTAATTTATAAATTGATTGTATAATATATTATTTTGAACCGCCCGATTGAAAAAGTATTTTACTATGCACCTACTAATTTATATATTAAAAGAATAGAATGATATAGCTTAATTGGTGCGATTATTATTAATCTATAATATAAGATATAAGGTAATGGTAGCTCCCGACGTGGTTTTTTTTTTTTTTTTTTTTTTTTTTTTTTTTTTTTTTTTTTTTTTTTAAGTGGTCATACCACATTTCTAAATTATCCCCTACATTTCCTCTTTCTCCCCCCCCCCCCCCCCCGCCCCGGAGGTGGTCACTGGCGAAGTCAGAGGCTAGATCCGGGGCGGGCGTGCCTGAACCCTTGTGGATAGGGGCACGTTAATAGAGTTGCCCGTTGCCCGTCTTGATACTTTGCCAAGTCTGCGTCGAGAATTAAAAAAAATCACAAAAACCACACACTTGAATATTAACTGAATGTTTATTTTCGTAAAATGATAAGACGCCTGATTTATTTAATTACAAGTTATACTGTACAATGGCAACACACGTAAACAGACACACACACACACACGGACACGCACAGACACACTACAAAGAGAAAATACACACAAGCATCCCTCTTTCGCCTTTCTTTCTATGCATATCTCTCTCTTCCTTTCACAAATAAGCTGTGACGGCTGATACTATCTGATACCTTACACAATGGTTATGAAGTTATACCGTATGTTCTATTAGAACACATATTGTGTTGTCAAGCAGGCCCGTACGCAGAATTTTTAATGGGTGGGTGCGAATTGCTCGTGATGGGACCAATCAACATAAAAATAACACCTCAAAACAACAACGATTACGTAACGTTATTTAAATTTAATAGAGAAAAGTGGACCTTTAGTAATTGGGGGGTGGGTGGTCGGTGGTGCGTACACACCCGTCGCACCCCCCCCCCCCCCACCCCGCACCCTGCGTACGGGCCTGTCAAGTTCTCCACTTCAAACGTACGATACTTTGTTAAAATATTTCAGTCGATCCAAATTACAATCTATAATTCTGACATCTATGTATTGTATCCTCGGTTAGGTGTATGTTATTATCAATTACGTGTTATACTTGAATGGTCCCTCATGTAGGCCTATTGGCATTTAAAATCTTCACAACAAGCTAACATTAATAGGCCTACATTATTAAGCTTGTACGTTTTTATTCCATAACGTTAATGTGTTTCGTGTTCCAACAAAAGTGGCATTGTCAATATCACGAGGTCGAAGCTAGAACGCTTTGTATAAAACTTTGAGTTGGTCGGGCTTGATCCAAGATGAAACAATGAACAATAAAGACAGTTTAGTTGCTGACGTCATTGAGGATATCATCTATCTGTCATACTTACTAGATCCCAACATGTTCTCTGTACAGTCATTCTCACGACCTTCTAAGCGATAAAGTTTGTTTTAAAGTTTGTTGTTGTTTAACGACACTACTAGAGCACATTGATTTATTAAGCATGTGTCAAACATTTGATAATTTAAAGGATCTTTTATATACCACGGCCCTTCAGAGAGAGAGAGAGAGAGAGAGAGAGAGAGAGAGAGAGAGAGAGAGAGAGAGAGAGAGAGAGAGAGAGAGAAATGATTTATTTAACGACGCACTCGTAATCGTGCAATAGCTATCGTAATCGACGACATTGCTAATGTAATCGTAATCAGCGATTTCTTTCATATCTGGTAAAATCACTAACGTGCGCGTGATCCACTGTGTTGGGCGTTGCAGTACTGATGTTTAGACTGTGTTGACATGTTGTCATGGTGATATTTGAACTTTGACCATTAACACAAAGAACACAGTTAAATGTATGTATAGTTTGTTTGCATCAAAATGGAACCGACGAAAAGGACTATAGCTATGTATGGAGGTAAACTAACCTGCGCCATATGCTTATCTCAACGTGCATGTTAATAACGACCACCCCACCCTGTACTGAACATATATAATATATAGGGGCCATTCTTCCACAAGGTGCATCCTTTGTCAAAATAATGTTTTTAATATATGATGTTTTATGGTCATGTCTTATCTCTCGAGTCATGTGACTGTATTTCGAATTCACATAGGATTTTACTATTTGTTTCAACTTTGTCCCGGGTCTGATAGCAATGGATGACATGCTACGGTGCAGACGCGGATCCAGGGGGGGGGGGGGGTCGAGGGGGTCTGGACCCCCCCCCCCCACTCGTGACCAGAGAGTTGATCTTGACAACGGGAATATACTTCAAATCCATCTAAAGCTATCTTCAAATATGAAAATTTCCTATCGGTGGGGGTGGGGGGGGGGGGGGGGGGGGGGGGTGGGGGGGGGGGGTCCGCCTCTGCGGTGACATACTTCCTTTTCTTTTAATAAAAAAATCGAAATATTTTATACGTGATGAACATTTACTGATTCATATTTTTAGTAGCCCATCAAAGACCAAATAGCATGAACATATTTCATTTGTTTTAACAAGGAACACCGAGAAAGCTTCCAATTGCCACACAAATTGTATAAGACTCCATCATATGCGGTCATGTGGGATAGAAAAAGTACACCCGAGGTGGTGAAAATTTCGACCTGGGACGAGGCTTGCCGACACAGCGATCTGCGAAACTCCACGGCGTGCGTCTCCCGTTCCAACCCCTTCGAGGCGGTCGGCGTCGAGTGCCCCACCCCCGGGGGGCTCCGCCAAGACCCCTATGGATGGCGCTGCTGCGAAACGGAAGGCCGTCACCCCACCGAGTAGTGACCAGCCAGCCAAGGCCCGGCCTTCCGCGACCGCCCGGGGCAGGGACACCGCCTGGAGCCTAGCCATCTCCAAGATCAAGGGCCAGTACGCTCGATACTTGGTCGGGGACACATCGGACACCAGCTCACTGCCGGGAGGCATTCTTGAGGGCAACTTTAAGAAGTTTCCTGACGGAGTTGAGTGTGCCATCCACGCCATGGAACTACGAGACGGGAAGTTTGGACTTGTGGTGACGTCGCGCCGAGATGATCTCTACAGACAGGGAATACTCTTCGAAGACATGGACAACTACACCATCCACAGAGTACTGAAGATCATCGCCGGCGCCCATTACGTCGAGCTAGCTAAGACCTTGCTAGCCCACGTTGGAGGAAACTGGTGCTACAGTTCAACGCCAAGCACTTCATCTCGTCCCCGTAGTCGCCAACCGTTCCAAGGGCTTAGTTGGACTTTAATGGTTTTTTTTTTTTTTTTTTTTTTTTTTTTTTTTTTTTGTAAACAGTCCGACGCACTTTATTTTGGCAGCCCGTCTAAATTGCTCAAATCACCTTAAAACCCTTTCGGTCAAGCAGTCTAATTTTGTTCTTTGGACTTAAATGTTTGTCCAGACATGAGTTGTATGAATGAGCTCATTTTGGCTTTAGGTCTTTGACCTAACTACTAAATTCGTATTCCAAATTCCACCCACCTTAAACTCACAGCCCCCCCCCCCCCCCCCTCCGGCCAGGTCCATTTAGATTGGACTTTAAACTTTTAGACCTTCGTTCAAAATTATATGTCGAAATTATTCTCTCTTTTTTTAATATTATTAAATAGTCCGATCCTCTCTTCTTTCTCTTATTTATTTTTGGACTGTCCATCTAAAATGCTCCAAATTATATAAATATTCGGCCGAGCAGTCAATTCTTTTTATTTTTGGCTTGTAACTTTTTATTTAATTTTTGTTTTGTTAATTCTATTAACTTTTTTACTAATAGCTATCTTCAAAATTCTGCCCATTGTCAACTCTATCCTCCCCTCATCCCGAGTCAGGCCACCGATCTTATCGGAGGTCGGACTCTGGATGGGCGTGTTCGAAACCCTAGTGGTATATGGACACGTTAAATTGTTATCTATCTATCTATCTATCTCATTCATTCCGTAAATAAACCATTATTTTACACGAACAGACAAAGATGGCTGAACAATTAACCTTTTTATTTGACCATTTTATCATAAATAAACTGCACTATCGTATTTACCGTGTTTGTTTCATGTGTTAAATAAATAAAATTTAACACTACAAATTAACAAGATAGCTTTTAAAAGGAAGGTTTTCATAACAAAATATTAATTTAAAACTGTGGCTAATGACCTCACGTCACCGCCTCACATTAATATGACGTCATATATTACCACCGACGTCATGTTAAATGTAAGCGCGTGATACCCCATGTAAGATAGAAATTTCTTACATGGCTTTCTTTCATGGGATAGCTCTGTTCCATATACCTGAGGATTAGAGAAAATGTTAGACGCAATTATTGCGTGTTCATACAATTAAATGACGCAAACAATAGGAGTGCAAATGAATATTTGTTTAGCGAGACCTCAGTACATTTTAAAGCTATTTCATGTTGAACATGTGGTTATTTAGACACTTGATCAAAATCGTAATGTCATAATGTTACGGTGTTGACCGTTATGGTGTTGACCGTTATGGTGTTGACAAATGTTTGCAAAAATACATTTTTTATTTTTTATCTCATTAGTGTTAATTAGCTATGATAGGATTGCCACGCTATCTTCGAGCCATCCCGTTATGGTGTTGACAGAATACACATGCAGTGACCCATCCCGTTACGGTGTTGACAGAGAATAAACATGCAGTGACCCATCCCGTTATGAAGTTGACAGAGAATAAACATGCAGTGATCCATCCCGTTACGGTGTTAACAGAGAATAAACATGCAGTGGCCCATCCCGTTATGGAGTTGACAGAGAATAAACATGCTGTGACCCATCCCGTTATGGAGTTGACAGAGAATAAACATGCAGTGATCCATCCCGTTACGGTGTTGACAGAGAATAAACATGCAGTGGCCCATCCCTTGTTTGCCTGATCATTAGTAGAAAACTGTAATTGACGACAGTGTTCGTTAATATCATTTGAAAACATTGTGGTTTCCTCTGCTTGGAAGGAATCATATAACATGTCTTGGTTTATCAGTATACACCGTAGGCTGTGTTTGCTGACCGGCGTTACGGTGTTGACAGAGAATAAACATGCAGTGACCGGCGTTACGGTGTTGACGTGCTATTAGGTGCGGGACGTAGCCAGGTGGTAAAGCACACGCCTGATGCGCGGTCAGTCTAAGATCGACCCCCGTCGGTGGCGCCCATTGGGCTATTTCTCGTTCCTGCCAGTGCACAACGACTGGTATATCAAAGGTCGTTGTATGTGCTATCCTGTCTGTGGGATGGTGCATATAAAAGACCCTTGCTACTAATGGAAAAATGTAGCGGGTTTCCTCTCTATGACTGTGTCAAAATGACCATATGTTTGACATCCAATAGCCGATGATTAATAAATCAATGTGTTCTAGTGGTGTCGTTAAACAAAACAAACGAATAAATTCAGGTGCCTTGGTGCTATAAAACTGTTTCTATCGGTTTTTAATTATCTAAGTGGTGTTTTCTTACTTTTATCAATTGTAGGGGTGGGTAACACAATATGACACATTTCTGGAGAATGACTCATGTGTATGTGTGTGTGTGTGTGTGTGTGTGTGTGTGTGTGTGTGTGTGTGTTGTAATCTATTACATGTTTTCATGTAATCGCAATCGTAACTGATCACATGGCTAATGTAATCGTAATCAGCGATTACTTTCATGATTAGTCATAATTATATCAACCTCTGTCCTGTCTCGCTCCTTGTCTGTTTCTGTTTCTCTGTCTCTCGCTCCCAGTCTCTCTGTCTCTCTCTCTATCTCTGTGTGTGTGTGTATGTCTGTGTGCATGTGTGTGCGTGTGTGTCTCTGTGTGTGTGTATGTGTGTGTGTGTCTCTGTGTGTGTGTATGTGTGTCTGTGTGTGTCTATGTCTGTGTGTGTGTGTGTGTGTATGTGTGTGTGTGTGTGTGTGTGTGTGTGTGTGTCTGTATGCCTGTGTCTGTATATGAGTGTGTGTGTGTGCATCTGTGTGTGTATGTGCTGTGTGTCTGCGTGTGTATATGTGTGTGTCTGTGTGTGTGTGTCTCTGTGTCTGTGTGTGTGTCTGTGTGTGTATATATGTGTTTGCCTGTGTGTATGTATGTGTGTGTGTGTCTGTGTATGTGTGTCTGTGTGTATGTATGTGTGTATGTGTGTGTCTGTGTGTATGCATGTGTGTGTATCTGTGTGTATGTGTGTGCGCGCGTGTGTGTGTGTATGTGTATATATCTCTGTGTGTGTGTATGTGTGTGTCTGTGTGTATGTATGTATGTGTTTGTGTCTCTGTGTGTGTGCGTATGTGTGTGTATCTGTGGGTGTGTGTGTGTACGTGTGTGTGCTATGTGTCTGCGTGTATATATGTGTGTGTGTCTGTGTGTGTATGTGTGTGTGTCTGTGTGTGTGTATATGTGTGTGTGTCTGTGTGTGTGTCTATGTCTATGTGTGTGTGTGTGTATGTGTCTGTATGTGTGTGTGTATGTGTGTCTGTGTGTGTGTATGTGTGTGTGTCTGTGTGTATGTATGTGTGTGTCTGTGTCTCTGTGTGTGTGCGTATGTGTGTGTATCTGTGTGTGTGTGTGTACGTGTGTGTGCTATGTGTCTGCGTGTGTGTGTATATGTGTGTGTGTCTGTGTGTGTGTCTATGTCTATGTGTGTGTGTGTGTGTATGTGTCTGTATGTGTGTGTGTGTATGTGTGTCTGTGTGTGTGTGTATGTGTGTGTGTCTGTGTGTATGTATGTGTGTGTGCATGTGTGTATGTATGTGTGTGCGTGTCTGTGTGTATGTATGTGTGTCTCTCTTTGTGAGTGTGTGTATGTACATGTGTGTGTGTTGATGTGTGTGTTGTAATCTATTACATGTTTTCATGTAATCGCAATCGTAACTGATCACATGGCTAATGTAATCGTAATCAGCGATTACTTTCATGATTAGTCATAATTATTTACTAAACTTAGATATGTTTAGCATCAACTCCAGTGACAGTGCCTATAGTTAGAAACAGTTCTGGTCAATCCGTAGAACTATCTCCCATTGTCTACTACTCTCATAGTAGAACTATCTCCCACTGTCTACTACTCTCATAGTAGAACTATCTCCCACTGTCTACTACTCTCATAGTAGAACTGATCTCCCATTGTCTACTACTCTCATAGTAGAACTATCTGCCACTGTCTACTACTCTCATAGTAGAACTGATCTCCCATTGACTACTACTCTCATAGTAGAACTATCTGCCATTGTCTACTACTCTCATAGTAGAACTATCTCCCACTGACTACTACTCTCATAGTAGAACTGATCTCCCATTGTCTACTACTCTCATAGTAGAACTGATCTCCCATTGTCTACTACTCTCATAGTAGAACTATCTCCCACTGTCTACTACTCTCATAGTAGAACTATCTCCCACTGTCTACTACTCTCATAGTAGAACTATCTTCCAGTCTACTACTCTCATAGTAGAACTATCTTCCAGTCTACTACTCTCATAGTAGAACTGATCTGCCACAGTCTACTACTCTCATAGAAGAACTATCTCCCACTGTCTACTACTCTCATAGTAGAACTGATCTCCCACTGTCTACTACTCTCATAGTAGAACTATCTTCCAGTCTACTACTCTCATAGTAGAACTATCTTCCAGTCTACTACACTCATAGTAGAACTGATCTCCCACAGTCTACTACTCTCATAGTAGAACTATCTCCCACTGTCTACTACTCTCATAGTAGAACTGATCTCCCACTGTCTACTACTCTCATAGTAGAACTGATCTCCCACTGTCTACTACTCTCATAGTAGAACTGATCTCCCACTGTCTACTACTCTCATAGTAGAACTGATCTCCCACTGTCTACTACTCTCATAGTAGAACTATCTCCCACTCTCATAGTAGAACTATCTCCCACTATCTACTACTCTCATAGTAGAACTATCTCCCACTGTCTACTACTCTCATAGTAGAACTATCTTCCAGTCTACTACTCTCATAGTAGAACTATCTTCCAGTCTACTACACTCATAGTAGAACTGATCTCCCACAGTCTACTACTCTCATAGTAGAACTATCTCCCACTGTCTACTACTCTCATAGTAGAACTGATCTCCCACTGTCTACTACTCTCATTGTAGAACTATCTGCCATTGTCTACTACTCTCATAGTAGAACTATATCCCACTGTCTACTACTCTCATAGTAGAACTATCTTCCAGTCTACTACTCTCATAGTAGAACTATCTTCCAGTCTGCTACTCTCATAGTAGAACTGATCTCCCACTGTCTACTACTCTCATAGCAGAACTATCTTCCAGTCTACTACTCTCATAGTAGAACTATCTTCCAGTCTGCTACTCTCATAGTAGAACTGATCTCCCACTGTCTACTACTCTCATAGTAGAACTATCTCCCACTGTCTACTACTCTCATAGTAGAACTATCTTCCAGTCTACTACTCTCATAGTAGAACTATCTTCCAGTCTGCTACTCTCATAGTAGAACTGATCTCCCACAGTCTACTACTCTCATAGTAGAACTATCTCCCACAGTCTACTACTCTCATAGTAGAACTGATCTCACACTGTCTACTACTCTCATAGTAGAACTGTCTCCCACTGTCTACTACTCTCATAGTAGAACTGATCTCACACTGTCTACTACTCTCATAGTAGAACTATCTCCCACAGTCTACTACTCTCATAGTAGAACTGATCTCACACTGTCTACTACTCTCATAGTAGAACTATCTTCCAGTCTGCTACTCTCATAGTAGAACTGATCTCCCACAGTCTACTACTCTCATAGTAGAACTATCTCCGACTGTCTACTACTCTCATAGTAGAACTGATCTCACACTGTCTACTACTCTCATAGTAGAACTGACATCCCACTGTCTACTACTCTCATAGTAGAACTATCTGCCATTGTCTACTACTCTCATAGTAGAACTGATCACCCATTGTCTACTACTCTCATAGTAGAACTATCTCCCATTGTCTACTACTCTCATAGTAGAACTGATCACCCATTGTCTACTACTCTCATAGTAGAACTATCTCCCATTGTCTACTACTCTCATAGTAGAACTATCTCCCATTGTCTACTACTCTCATAGTAGAACTGATCTCCCACTGTCTACTACTCTCATAGTAGAACTATCTGCCATTGTCTACTACTCTCATAGTAGAACTATCTCCCACAGTCTACTACTCTCATAGCAGAACTGATCTCCCATTGTCTACTACTCTCATAGTAGAACTATCTCCCACTATCTACTACTCTCATAGTCGAACTATCTCCCACTGTCTACTAATCGCATAGCAATAGTAGAACTATCATTTGCCTTGAGAAACAGGGGGACATAATGACTGGATTATCAAATGAATGTAACCCAGGGGATGAAAAAAAGAGAAAAAAAGTTTTATTTAACGACACACTCAACACATTTTATTTACGGTTATATGGCGTCAGACAAATGGTTAAGGACCACACAGATTTTGAGAGGAAACCCGCTGTCGCCACATAGGCTACTCTTTTATGACAGGCAGCAAGGGATCTTTTATTTGCGCTTCCCACAGGCAGGACAACACAAACCATGGCCTTTGTTGAACCAGTTATGGATCACTGGTCGGTGCAAGTGGTTTACACCTACCCATTGAGCCTTGCGGAGCACTCACTCAGGGTTTGGAGTCGGTATCTGGATTAAAAAACCCATGCCTCGACTGGGATCCGAACCCAGTACCTACCAGCCTGTAGACCGATGGCCTGCCACGACGCCACCGAGGCCGGTCACCCCAGGGGATGAAGCCACACTTTCACATAATGGCATCTATCTTGTTTACGTTTACTATAAAACCACTTGAATGAATAGTGTTCTAGCTAGCAATATGTAGTGCACTGCACCCTGCTCCAGTTTCGTGTCCTAATTCATTGCTGTAAAAAAATCTCTCAATGCATATACAGCGTTATCACCGGTCTGAATTCAACTAAGAAATGCTTGACACTATCTCGTTTTCTCACAGGTGTGAAAGTTCACCAAGGGTACAGAGAGAAGATTTATTTTATTTTAGTAGTGGTTCGACTGAAGATGGGCAGCCAGCCAATCGTATCAAGCTTGATTCCATGGGCAGTCATCATCACACTGTCACAGACCCAACCACAAATAACATAACTAATTAAGCAAACACCAAGTCGATCAAGATAAACCTTTGTTTATTTTCCCTTAAAATATAAACACTTATGATAAAAATTCCCGAAAGCGGATTTTAATGGATGTTCTACGAAACGCTGCGCTTCTAATAATACCAAAATAAACACACCCAGACCAAGATATTTCACTGCATAAAAAGTTGTCTTTGCATACATTTAAGTGATATGTAAAGACAAGTAAATAAACAGAAAACGTCAGGCTGGTCTTTACGACAACTTTAAATCAAGCTTTACTGTGAAGTAAAGATGAAAGGTCTACTTTAATGTGAAGTAAAGAAGAAAGGTCTGCTTTACTGTGAAGTAAAGGTGAAAGGTCTGTTTTACTATGAAGTAAAGGTGAAAGTTCTGGTTTACTGTGAAGTAAAGGTGAAAGTTCTGGTTTACTGTGAAGTAAAGGTGAAAGGTCTGCTTTAATGTGAAGTAAAGAAGAAAGGTCTGCTTTACTGTGAAGTAAAGGTGAAAGGTCTGTTTTACTATGAAGTAAAGGTGAAAGTTCTGGTTTACTGTGAAGTAAAGGTGAAAGTTCTGGTTTACTGTGAAGTAAAGGTGAAAGGTCTGCTTTAATGTGAAGTAAAGAAGAAAGGTCTGCTTTACTGTGGAGTAAAGGTGAAAGTTCTGGTTTACTGTGAAGTAAAGGTGAAAGGTCAGCTTTACTGTGAAGTAAAGGTGAAAGGTCAGACTAACCCCACCCCATAACATTTGTGATCAGCCCCTCATCATCCCAGATTCAAGTTATTTGGTGTTCATACCTAGGTGGGGTAACTAACAGTGTAACATCCCCACACACTCCACCCCATATCATTGGTGTACAGTCCCTCATCATCCCAGATTCACTTTCTTTAGTGAACATTCATAGCTATCTGGGGTTACTAACAGTGTAACATCCTCACATACCCCACGCCATAACATTTGTGATCAACCCCTCATCATCCCAGATTCACTTTCTTTAGTGAACATTCATAGCTAGATGGGCTTACTAATAGTGCCACAACTGGTGTAACAAAGGCTGTGGTATGTACTATCCTGTCTGTGGGATGGTGCATATAAAAGATCCCTTGCTTATAATCAAAAAGTGTAGCCCATGAAGTGGCGACAGCAGGTTTCCTCTCTCAATATCTGTGTGGTCCGTAACAATATGTCTGACGCCATATAACCGTAAACAAAATGTGTTTAGTGCGTCGTTAAATAATACATTTCCTTTTTCTTCTTCTTTACTAATAGTATAACATCCCCACATACCCCACCCCATTACATCTGTGTACAGTCCCTTACCATCCCTAATTCACTTTATTTAGTGAACATTCATAGCTAGGTAGGGTTACTAACAGTGTAACATCCCCACATACCCCACCCCATTACATCTGTGTACAGTCCCTTACCATCCCTAATTCACTTTATTTAGTGTACATTCATAGCAAGGTAGGGTTACCAACAGTATAACATCCCCACATACCCCACCCCATTACATCTGTGTACAGTCCCTTACCATCCCTAATTCACTTTATTTAGTGAACATTCTTAGCTAGGTAGGGTTACTAACAGTGCAACATCCCCACATACCCCACCCCATTACATCTGTGTACAGTCCCTCCTCATCCCTAATTCACTTTATTTAGTGAACATTCTTAGCTAGGTAGGGTTACTAACAGTGCAACATCCCCACATACCCCACCCCATTACATCTGTGTACAGTCCCTTACCATCCCTAATTCACTTTATTTAGTGAACATTCTTAGCTAGGTAGGGTTACTAACAGTGCAACATCCCCACATACCCCACCCCATTACATCTGTGTACAGTCCCTTACCATCCCTAATTCACTTTATTTAGTGAACATTCTTAGCTAGGTAGGGTTACTAACAGTGCAACATCCCCACATACCCCACCCCATTACATCTGTGTACAGTCCCTCCTCATCCCTAATTCACTTTATTTAGTGAACATTCTTAGCTAGGTAGGGTTACTAACAGTGCAACATCCCCACATACCCCACCCCATTACATCTGTGTACAGTCCCTCCTCATCCCTAATTCACTTTATTTAGTGAACATTCTTAGCTAGGTAGGGTTACTAACAGTGTAACATCCCCACATACCCCACCCCATTACATCTGTGTACAGTCCCTTACCATCCCTAATTCACTTTATTTAGTGAACATTCTTAGCTAGGTAGGGTTACTAACAGTGCAACATCCCCACATACCCCACCCTGTTACATCTGTGTACAGTCCCTCCTCATCCCTAATTCACTTTATTTAGTGAACATTCTTAGCTAGGTAGGGTTACTAACAGTGTAACATCCCCACATACCCCACCCCATTACATCTGTGTACAGTCCCTTACCATCCCTAATTCACTTTCTTTAGTGAACATTCTTAGCTAGGTAGGGTTACTAACAGTGCAACATCCCCACATACCCCACCCCATTACATCTGTGTACAGTCCCTCACCATCCCTAATTCACTTTATTTAGTGAACATTCATAGCTAGGTGGGGTTACTAACAGTGCAACATCCCCACATACCCCACCCCATTACATCTGTGTACAGTCCCTCCTCATCCCTAATTCACTTTATTTAGTGAACATTCTTAGCTAGGTAGGGTTACTAACAGTGCAACATCCCCACATACCCCACCCCATTACATCTGTGTACAGTCCCTCCTCATCCCTAATTCACTTTATTTAGTGAACATTCATAGCTAGGTAGGGTTACCAACAGTGCAACATCCCCACATCCCCCACCCCATTACATCTGTGTACAGTCCCTCCTCATCCCTAATTCACTTTATTTAGTGAACATTCTTAGCTAGGTAGGGTTACTAACAGTGCAACATCCCCACATACCCCACCCCATTACATCTGTGGACAGTCCCTCACCACCCCTGATTCACTTTCTTTAGTGTACATTCATAGCTGGGGGTGGGGGGTGGGTGGGTTACAAACAGTGTAACATACCCACATACCCCACCCCATTACATCTGTGCACAGTCCCTCACCACCCTGGATTCACTTTCTTTAGTGTACATTCATAGCTAGTTGGGGTTACCAACAGAAAGAAAGAAAGAAATGTTTTTATTTAACGACACACTCAACACATTTTATTTATGGTTATATGGCGTCAGACATATGGTTAAGGACCACACAGATTTTGAGAGGAAACCTGCTGTCACCACTACATGGCCTACTCTTTCCGATTAGCAGCAAGGGATCTTTTATTTGCACTTCCCACAGGCAGGATAGCACAAACCATGGCCTTTGTTGAACCAGTTATGGATCACTGGTCGGTGCAAGTGGTTTACACCTACCCACTGAGCCTTGCGGAGCACTCACTCGGGGTTTGGAATCGGTATCTGGATTAAAATCCCATGCCTCGACTGGAATCCGAACCCAGTACCTACCAGCCTGTAAACCGATGGCCTAACCACGACGCCACCGAGACCGGTGGGTTACTAACAGTGTAACATGTCCACATACCTAACCCCATTACATCTGTGTACAGTCCCTCACCATCCCTGATTCATTTTCTTTAGTGAACATTCATAGCTAGGTGGGGTACCAATAGAGTAACATCCCCACATACCCCGCCCCATTACATCTGTGCACAGTCCCTCACCATCCCCGATTCACTTTCTTTAGTGAACATTCATAGCTAGTTGGGGTACCAACAGTGTAAAATCCCCACATACCCCACCCAGTCCCTTTCCATCCAATTCACTTTCCTTAGAGAACAAAGAATTCCCTCATCATCCCAGATTCACTTTCTTTAGTGAACATTCATAGCTAGGTGAGGTTACCAACAGTGTAACATCCCCACATACCCCACCCCATTACACCTGTGGACAGTCCCTCACCATCCCTGATTCACTTTCTTTAGTGAACATTCATAGCTAGGTGGGGTACCAATAGAGTAACATCCCCACATACCCCACCCCATTACACCTGTGCACAGTCCCTCGCCATCCCTGATTCACTTTCTTTAGTGAACATTCATAGCTAGGTGAGGTTACCAACAGTGTAACATACCCACATACCCCACCCCATTACATCTGTGCACAGTCCCTCACCATCCCCGATTCACTTTCTTCTGTGAACATTCATAGCTAGGTGAGGTTACCAACAGTGTAACATCCCCACATACTCCACCCCATTACATCTGTGCACAGTCCCTGGCTATCCCTGATTCACTTTCTTTACTGAACATTCATAGCTAGGTGGGGTTACTAACAGTGTAACATCCCCACATACCCCACCCCATTACATCTATGATCAGCCCCTCATCATCCCTGATTCACTTTCTTTAGTGCACATTCATAGCTAGGTGGGGTTACTAACAGTGTAACATCCCCACATACCCCACCCTGTTACATCTGTGGACAGTCCCTTACCATCCCAGATTCACTTTCTTTAGTGAACATTCATAGCTAGGTGGGGTTACAAACTGTGTAACATCCCCACATACCCCACCCTGTTACATCTGTGCATAGTCCCTTCCATCCCGGATTCACTTTCTTTAGTGAACATTCGTAGCTAGGTGGGGTAATGCCCGGCGCAGTTAAAAAACGCAGACTCAACGCAGACGGATGCATCTAGTGTGCGGCTACCTGCGATGCGTTCCTGCGATCCACTGACGATTTCTTTTATTAATTAATTTATTTATTCTTTACTCTAGGAAAGATAACAAAGATTAAATGTAATTTATTAATACATTTTAAAACATAATAAACTTTATTTAAAACATTATGTACAATATACTATTACGATATAAATCTTTGTTATTTCACAATTGTTTGTTGTGAACATTCATAGCTAGGTGTTTGTTTTAATTATTATTATTAGGCATAGTACAATGAATGCAATAATTTATATTTTTTAATTTCATCTATTTAGAAATGTTATTAATTACACATGCCTAGTCATTGTTTCAAAGATGAGCAGTTGGAAATTATTTGTGTTGAAACATTTACATGTTAGTCATTTTTAATGGTCGGGTCTGTTTTCACAGTTCTATTCATCACTGAAACCAATAATTGTTAATTGATAAAGTGTCAGCTGGAGAGGCCATTTTGAAAGGCATGTTACTGAATAGACAGATGATTGGTCAATATACAAATGTGAACACAACGCAGACGCAAGTAGGCGCACACGTGCATTTTTAGACGGATGCGGCAGAAAACGTATGTGTTTGTGCGTCTAAAATCAAACATGTTTGATATTTGAAAAATCGATGCAGCACTAAAAAACACAACGCAGAGGGTGTCGCACATGATGCATTTTTACTGCGTTCATACGGATGCGTTTTTTAACGCAAGACGAATGCGATAAAAAATGCTTGTCTGCGTTGGGCATTACTAACAGTGTAGCATCCCCACATACCCCTCCCCATTACATCTGTGCACAGTCCCTTCCATCCTAGATTCACTTTCTTTTAGTGAACATTCATAGCTAGGTGGGGTTACCAACAGTGTAACATCCCCACATACCCCACCCCATTACATCTGTGGACAGTCCTTTACCATCCCAGATTCACTTTTAGAAAGAAATGTTTTATTTAACGACGCACTCAACACATTTTATTTACGGTTATATGGCATCAGACATATGGTTAAGGGCCACACAGATTTTGAGAGAAAACCCGCTGTCGCCACTACATGGGCTACTCTTCCGATTAGCAGCAAGGGATCTTTTATTTGCGCTTCCCACAGGCAGGATAGCACAAACCATGGCCTTTGTTGAACCAGTTATGGATCACTGGTCGGTGCAAGTGGTTTACACCTACCCATTGAGCCTTGAGGAGCACTCACTCAGGGTTTGGAGTCGGTATCTGGATTAAAAATTCCATGCCTCGACTGGGATCCGAACCCAGTACCTACCAGCCTGTAGACCGATGGCCTGCCACGACGCCACCGAGGCCGGTAGATTTACTTTTAGTGAACATTCATAGCATCCCCACATACCCCATACCATAACATTTGTGTACATTTGATTAATGGGTAATGAATACAATATTAAACTCACTACCATTTTGTATGATGTTTATGTCCAGAGTGAAATAATTTTCAATTGTCACAAGCTTTTTACTCGGTACATAAACATGATACGAAATGGAAACTTGTTTAATATCCTATAGACACCCCACCCCATAACATCTGTGGACAGTCCCTCGCCATCCGCGATTCACTTTCTTCAGTGAACATTCATAGCTAGGTGGGGTTACCAACAGTGTAACATCCCCACATACCCCACCCCATTACATCTGTGCAGTCCCTCACCATCCCTGGTTCACTTTCTTGAACATTCATAGCTAGGTGGGGTTACCAACAGTGTAACATCCCCACATACCCTACCCCATTACATCTGTGGACAGTCCCTCACCATCCCCGATTCACTTTCTTCAGTGAACATTCATAGCTAGGTGGGGTTACCAACAGTGTAACATCCCCACATACCCCACCCCATTACATCTGTGCAGTCCCTCACCATCCCTGATTCACTTTCTTTAGTGAACATTCATAGCTAGGTGGGGTTACCAACAGTGTAACATCCCCACATACCCCACCCCATTACATCTGTGGACAGTCCCTCACCATCCCTGATTCACTTTCTTCAGTGAACATTCATAGCTAGGTGGGGTTACTAACAGTGTAACAAGAAATGCACATACCCCACCCCATTACATCTGTGCATCAGTCCCTCACCATCCCAGATTCACTTTCTTTAGTGAACATTCATAGCTAGGTGGGGTTACACTTAACAGTTTACACCTACCCACTAACATTGCCCCACTTAAAATCCCATGCCTCGACTGGAATCCGAACCCAGTACCTACCATAAACCGATGGCCATCTAGTGGTGGGTTACTAACAGTGTAACATGTCCACATACCTAACCCCATTACATCTGTGTACAGTTCCTCACTGCGATTCATTTTCTTTAGTGAACATTCATAGCTAGGTGGGGTACCAATAGAGTAACATCCCCACATTCCCGCCCCATTACATCTAGGTGCACCAGATTCACTTTCTTTAGTGAACATTAATAGCTAGTTGGGGTACCAACAGATTACCCCATGTTTCCATCCAATTCACTTTCCTTAGTGAACAAAGAATTCCCTCATCATCCCAGATTCATTTCTTTAGTGAACATTCATAACTAGGTGTGGTTACCAACAGTTTAAAACATAATAAACTTTTCTCTGATTCATTTAAAACATCAAAATACTTTACGATATAAATATTGTTATTCACATTTTATTTATGGTTATATGGCATATGGTTAAGGACCACACAGATTTTGAGAGGAAACCTGCTGTCACCATTGTTCAACCAGTTATGGATCACTGGTCGGTGTTTTACATTGAGCCTTGCGGATTATTAGTACCTAACCCCATTACATCTGTGTACAGTCCCTCACCATCCCTGATTCATTTTCTTTAGGCATAGTACAATGAACTAATGTGCACAGTCCCTCACCATCAAGTGAACATTCATAGCCCAACAGTGTAACATCCCCACATTATATCTTTTTCACTTTCTTCTGCATTCATAGCTAGGTGAGGTTACCAACAGTGTAACATCCCCATTTCATCTATTCATCATCCCTGATTCACTTTCTTTAGTGCACATTCATAGCTAGGTGGGGTTACAAACAGAACATCCCCACATACCCCATGTTACATTGTGGACAGTCCCTTACCATCCCATTCACTAGTGAACATTCATAGCTTGGGGTTACAAACAGAACAACCCACATACCCCACCCTGACATCTGTGCATAGTCCCTTCCATCCCGGAACTTTCTTTAGTGAACATTTTAGGTGGGGTTGCCCGGCGCAAAAAAAACGCAGACTCAACGCAGACGGATGCATCTACGGCTACTTGCGATGCGTTCCTGCGATCCACTGACGATTTCATTTTAATTTATTTATTCTTTACTCTAGGAAAGATAACAAAGGTAATTTATTAATACATTTTAAAACATAATAAACAGTACAATATACTATTACGATATAAATCTTTGTTATTTCACAATTGTTTGTTTTAATTATTATTATTAGGCATAGTACAATGAATGCAATAATTTATATTTTTTAATTTCATCTATTTAGAAATGTTATTAATTACACATGCCTAGTCATTGTTTCAAAGATGAGCAGTTGGAAATTATTTGTGTTGAAACATTTACATGTTAGTCATTTTTAATGGTCGGGTCTGTTTTCACAGTTCTAATCACTGAAACCAGAATTGTTAATTGATAAAGTATCAGCTGGAGAGGCCATTTTGAAAGGCATGTTACTGAATAGACAGATGATTGGTCAATATACAAATGTGAACACAACGCAGACGCAAGTAGGTGCACACGTGTATTTATAGATGGATGCGGCAGAAAACGTATGCGTTTGTGCGTCTAAAATCAAACATGTTTGATATTTGAAAAATCGATGCAGCACTAAAAAACACAACGCAGAGGGTGTCGCACATGATGCATTTTTACTGCGTTCGTACAGATGCGTTTTTTAACGCAAGACGAATGCGATAAAAAATGCTTGTCTGCGTTGGGCATTACTAACAGTGTAGCATCCCCACATACCCCTCCCCATTACATCTGTGCACAGTCCCTTCCATCCTAGATTCACTTTCTTTTAGTGAACATTCATAGCTAGGTGGGGTTACCAACAGTGTAACATCCCCACATACCCCACCCCATTACATCTGTGGACAGTCCTTTACCATCCCAGATTCACTTTTAGAAAGAAAGAAAGAAATGTTTTATTTAACGACGCACTCAACACATTTTATTTACGGTTATATGGCATCAGACATATGGTTAAGGGCCACACAGATTTTGAGAGGAAACCCGCTGTCGCCACTACATGGGCTACTCTTCCGATTAGCAGCAAGGGATCTTTTATTTGCACTTCCCACAGGCAGGATAGCACAAACCATGGCCTTTGTTGAACCAGTTATGGATCACTGGTCGGTGCAAGTGGTTTACACCTACCCATTGAGCCTTGAGGAGCACTCACTCAGGGTTTGGAGTCGGTATCTGGATTAAAAATTCCATGCCTCGACTGGGATCCGAACCCAGTACCTACCAGCCTGTAGACCGATGGCCTGCCACGACGCCACCGAGGCCGGTAGATTTACTTTTAGTGAACATTCATAGCATCGCCACATACCCCATACCATAACATTTGTGTACATTTGATTAATGGGTAATGAATACAATATTAAACTCACTACCATTTTGTATGATGTTTATGTCCAGAGTGAAATAATTTTCAGTTGTCACAAGCTTTTTACTCGGTACATAAACATGATACGAAATGGAAACTTGTTTAATATCCTATAGACACCCCACCCCATAACATCTGTGGACAGTCCCTCGCCATCCGCGATTCACTTTCTTCAGTGAACATTCATAGCTAGGTGGGGTTACCAACAGTGTAACATCCCCACATACCCCACCCCATTACATCTGTGCAGTCCCTCACCATCCCTGGTTCACTTTCTTGAACACTCATAGCTAGGTGGAGTTACCAACAGTGTAACATCCCCACATACCTTACCTCATTACATCTGTGCAGTCCCTCACCATCCCCGATTCACTTTCTTCAGTGAATATTCATAGCTAGGTGGGGTTACCAACAGTGTAACATCCCCACTTACCCCACCCCATTACATCTGTGCAGTCCCTCACCATCCCTGGTTCACTTTCTTGAACATTCATAGCTAGGTGGAGTTACCAACAGTGTAACATCCCCACATACCTTACCTCATTACATCTGTGGACAGTCCCTCACCATCCCCGATTCACTTTCTTCAGTGAATATTCATAGCTAGGTGGGGTTACTAATAGTGTAAAATCCGCACATACCCCACCCCATTACATCTGTGCAGTCCCTCACCATCCCCGATTCACTTTCTTCTGTGAACATTCATAGCTAGGTGGGGTTACTAACAGTGTAACATCCCCACATACCCTGCCCCATTACATCTGTGCACAGTCCCTCACCATCCCTGATTCACTTTGTTCAGTGAACATTCATAGCTAGTTGGGGTACCAACAGTGTAAAATCCCCACCCCATTACATCTGTGCACAGTCCCTCACCATCCCAGATTCATTTTCTTCAGTGAACATTCATAGCTAGTTGGGGTTACCAACAGAAAGAAAGAAAGAAATGTTTTTATTTAACGACACACTCAACACATTTTATTTATGGTTATATGGCATCAGACATATGGTTAAGGACCACACAGATTTTGAGAGGAAACCTGCTGTCACCACTACATGGCCTACTCTTTCCGATTAGCAGCAAGGGATCTTTTATTTGCACTTCCCACAGGCAGGATAGCACAAACCATGGCCTTTGTTGAACCAGTTATGGATCACTGGTCGGTGCAAGTGGTTTACACCTACCCACTGAGCCTTGCGGAGCACTCACTCGGGGTTTGGAATCGGTATCTGGATTAAAATCCCATGCCTCGACTGGAATCCGAACCCAGTACCTACCAGCCTGTAAACCGATGGCCTAACCACGACGCCACCGAGACCGGTGGGTTACTAACAGTGTAACATGTCCACATACCTAACCCCATTACATCTGTGTACAGTCCCTCACCATCCCTGATTCATTTTCTTTAGTGAACATTCATAGCTAGGTGGGGTACCAATAGAGTAACATCCCCACATACCCCGCCCCATTACATCTGTGCACAGTCCCTCACCATCCCCGATTCACTTTCTTTAGTGAACATTCATAGCTAGTTGGGGTACCAACAGTGTAAAATCCCCACATACCCCACCCAGTCCCTTTCCATCCAATTCACTTTCCTTAGTGAACAAAGAATTCCCTCATCATCCCAGATTCACTTTCTTTAGTGAACATTCATAACTAGGTGTGGTTACTAAGAGTGTCACATCCCCACATACTCCAACCCATTATGTCTGTGCACAGTCCCTCACCATCTCTGATTCACTTTCTTCAGTGAACATTCATAGCTAGGTGGGGTTACCAACAGTGTAACATCCCCACATACCCTACCCCATTACATCTGTGGACAGTCCCTCACCATCCCCGATTCACTTTCTTCTGTGAACATTCATAGCTAGGTGAGGTTACCAACAGTGTAACATCCCCACATACCCCACCCCATTACATCTGTGCACAGTCCCTGGCTATCCCTGATTCACTTTCTTTACTGAACATTCATAGCTAGGTGGGGTTACTAACAGTGTAACATCCCCACACACCCCACCCCACTAAAAAACACAACGCAGAGGGTGTCGCACATGATGCATTTTTAGAAAATTTGTTTCTAATTTTCATTATTATTCATACTTACCTAGTGCTAGCACAACAAATATGCTATTCAACCTGAGTCATACCTACACACTGCAGAATTCTCTCCCTTGCCGGATATGCGCAATGCTATCCTTGCACGGGCTACCTGTAACTTCATTCTCGGTTCAAAGTCCACCCACCGAGGGAAAGTCTCATAGGGGTGGGTGGGAGGTATAGTTTGTTGTGCTAGCACTAGGTAAGTATGAATAATAATGAAAATTAGAAACAAATTTTCTAATAGTCTTATTCAACTTACTGTGCTAGCACAACAAATATGCTATAACGGACGTGCAATGACACCGTTAGAGCACGTGAATTCAACATTAATGGGAGGAGGTAAGAAAATAGAGGACTTACCCGTACCCAAGTAATGTAATGACATGGAGATAGGACGAACCACGACATACGGTAACAAGGAGTCAAAAAACTTTTGGGAATAAAAAGGGGCTTCCCAAAAGAAAAACTCATCCCCATGAAAAGGAGGAAAAACATCTCCCCAGGGAGAGGAAACGGTAGACAACACTACAAAAAACGCCATCCCTCAGAAAAGAGTGGAGTGTTAAACATGTCCGAAGTGTGAAACGATGGCAGTCGGACGGAAAAGAGGTCGACCCCTTTCCGTTGCCCTGCGCACAGACACGACGTGTTGAGCCGCAATGACTGTCTGGATCCTACGCGTACCGTCAGGACCAACCGCCATATCCCGGAAATAGAAACGGTCAAAAGTGTGCCGTCCTTTCCAAACCCCTGCATTCATGACCTTTATAATATCTAAAGAGTCATGAAAATTCAGGGAAGCAGAAATGGCTCGGATCTCATGTGGTTTAACAGAGAAATTCCGTAACACATGATCACCCGCCATCTCATATGCTAGCTTGATGGTAGCTGCTATCCATCGAGACAAAGCATTTTTTGTGACATCACCCGGCCTAATGGTATAAGAAATAAACAATCTCTTTTACCCTGCCGCCGGTTTTTCGTACGCTGCAAAAAATACTTCAATGCTCTCACCGGGCAAAGAAGTCTATCCGAGTTATCAGATGACAGTGTACGAGATAAACTGTGAATGACAGTAGGTGGAAACTCTTCCCCTGGAGACTGGTTTTTAGCAACAAAGATAGGGTCGGTACGTAAAGTGACAGACCCGTCCGAATTGTAATCAACCAAGTCATGCAAAAAAGCATGTATCTCACTGATCCGACGACAAGCTGCCAGTGAAACCAGAAACAGAGTCTTCCACGTCAAGGCACGAAGACTAGCAAACCTCAACGGCTCATAAGGCGCACCCTTAAGAGCATGCAACACCAGAAAGACATTCCATTTCGGAATAATGGAAGGTCGTTCAACCGTGGATTGTAATGATTTAAGTAAATCATGCAACACCAAGTTGGTAGAAAAGTCACGACATCCACACTGTTTAAGAGTAGTAAAAATCGCAGCTCTGTGACTTTTCACTGTCATGACTTTAAGTTTCCTTTCTTGGACCAACGCCAGAAAGTACTCCGCTAAATCGTTGACAGTAGGCGATAAGGGATCGAAATCCCGTGCGTTCGCCCAACGAACCCACATACGCCAGTGACACTGATAAACCAACTCGGTAGATTTGCGCTTTGCTGAAGAGACGAGATGCGCAATTCTTGTCGAAAAACCTCTGCGTCGCAAGGAAGCCCTGATAACCTCCACGCGTGAAACCGGAAGACCTCCGGCTTCGGATGCCACACCGTCTGACTCAGTCGCTGGCTGAGTAGATCGGACAACACTGGTAATCGGAACGGGACTGCCACTAACAGTGACAGGAGCTGTGGAAACCAGGGCTGCGCCACCCACAGAGGAGCTATCAACGTCACGTGACAAGGTTCCTGGACCACTTTGGTCAACACCTTGCCGAGTAAGACAGGAGGAGGGAAGGCATAAAAATCCAGTCCCGTCCAATCCATACTTAACGCGTCGTACTCCAACGCCAATGTGTCCGGTACCGGGGACACGAACACCGGCAATTGGTTGTTCAACCGTGTGGCAAACATGTCCACCTGTGGACTGCCCCACACCCGAAGAACCGCTGCGACCACCCCTTTGTTCAACATCCACTCCGTCTGAACAGGGGTATGTCGACTGAGGGCATCTGCTAACACATTCACCGATGAAGGAATGTGTTTCGCCCACAGAGTGGTCCCTAGTTGGTCGCAGAATTCCAAAATCGCAAGAGCTTTGCGACCCAAAGTCTCCGATTTGGTTCCACCCCAACGATTGAGATATGCCACTACCGACGTATTGTCGCATCTCAACAGAATTCGACGGTGTCGAAGAACACACCGGAAATGAAGACAGGCACGATGCACTGCCTCCATCTCCAAACAGTTGATATGAAGCTTCCTCTCGGAGAGATTCCATACCCCTGAAATGTGTTGATCCAACAGATGCGCCCCGTACCCGTGCAGCGACGCATCCGTGAACAGGATCAGATCCGGAGCAGGGGGGTGCAACGGAACCGATAGGGACATGCACTTGTCCGACAGGCACTCCTGTATCGGATGAGTGAACCATGGGCCCAGAGGCACTATCGTGTCCCAATTGTGACCGTCCCACCGTGGGGACAAATGCCACTGGAGTGGTCGTTTGAATCGTCTGAACCGCACGATCAATGAGGCCAGAGATTCGAGGTGGCCCAACACCACGTGGAGAGATCGTACCGTAGTACTTTGCTCCCCCATCAAACGTCGCGCCGACGTTTGGAAATTGTGGATACGAGCATCGGTGGGACGAACCGACGCTACCACAAGATCGAAGACCACTCCGAGATATGTGAAAATCTGAGCCGGCGTTAACTCCGATTTCACCCAATTGGGAATAAAACCCAATTGGAGGATCGTGTCCAAAACCAACCCGACATTGGTCTGACACTCCTGTTGCGACGAAGCTGGGATCAACCAATCGTCCAGATAGGTATGCATTCGAACCCCTAACAAATGAACATGACCTACCACCGCTTTTACCACACGTGTAAAAGCATGGGGACTCGTCGCCAAACCGAACGGAAGCACACGAAACTCGTACGCTTTCCCGTCGAACAGGAAGCGCAGAAACTTCCAAAACGCCTTGTGCACCGGGACATGGAGGTATGCGTCTTTCAGATCGATCGACACAGCCCACTCCCCAATTTGAAGCAGGTTCCGGACCGAATGAACCGTTTCCATTTTCATGGAAGGAACATCGACGTAGACGTTCAGTGGCTTCAAATTTAGGATTGGTCTCCATTCCCCATTTTTCTTCCGGGCGAAGAAAAGATGAGAATAAAATCCCGGAGTGTCCAGACTGATTCTCTGGATGGCCCCTTCGTCGAGAAACTCGGCAATCATACTCTCCACTAAAACGCGCCGATCCGCAGACGGTAACGGTAACGGCGGCATTCTCGGAGTGGAAGTAAGAGGGGGGCTCGAAGAAAAGGGTATTTTGTAACCGTGTCGAACGACCGACAGAACCCAGGGGTCGAGACCAGGCAGCTTGCACCAATTTCGAAGGAAATGGCGGAGCCTGCCCCCCACGGGTATGGTTGCTAACGGTACCTCTGAAAGCAACTGCCGATCGTTCACGTACCCTCACCCCAACCGCTTACCACCCGTAGGCGCAACGCCTTTGGTGGACTGAGAACGGAACACAGTACGACGTTTGCGTCCTCGCTTAGCGGAAGACGGGTTGTTACCTGGTTGCCTCCTAGTGTCAGGAACCCTAGGGATCTGAGCCGACTGTAAAAAAGCAGCCTTTTTTACAGGAGGAGGCTTGAACCCCGAAAACGTGGACCGACGTTTACCAGAGGTTGAGGGTCGAGTGTTCGAGACTGGTCGCGACAAATCCTTGTCTAGGACAATATTAAAATCGGGACCGAAAAGTAAATTTTCCCGTACCGAACGTGTACGAAAAAACGTCTTCGCAACGTTTGACGCACTCAAACCCGCCAGGTAATGGTCACGCCGTAACAAAAGACTGTTCGCAAATAATCGGCCAGATAACTGAGCGATATGCTTAGAGGCTTTTGACGCAGCCTCCAAACAGCCTTTCGCCATCGCGGGAAGGCTCTCGACAGCCTTATCCAAGCCAAATAGGAACGTACCTAAATGGTTATTAACCTGGAACATCGACTTAGCCAGCCGTTCGAACGATTCCAGATCCGCGATTGGCAATGACACATGCGGCGATGGGGAACAAGCGGCTCGGACACTAGCGGGAACGACCGCCGGATGTTCGAGAAAATCTGCCCCCAACGTCTCATAGGGGTCGGCACGAAAAATGCGCGCTCCCGTTAGGATTTTCCCCGTAGGCAGTGCCGTTGGGTACTCATCAACACCCACTCCCAGGATACGATCACTGCCAGTGATCAACACATCAATGTCACAAAGTGAACTGTGCGCCTCCTGTGCAAGTGGTAAACCCGACTCCTCACGAGGAGTGACCAAATTCAAAGAACGGTTCCCGAAGGAGACACCCTTGAATGTAGGCTGGGCCTCAACCTGAGGTATAGCGTCCCCGCATACCTGTCGGACCTGGTCCCTGACAAAAGCCAGAACCGCCGGATAATCGCACTCCTCCTCTACCTCCGAACCGAAGTGAGAGAGAGCTGGGTCAGCGACAGAATCCGGTCCAACCGACGCTTCCTCTGAAGCCAGGTCACTGTCCACTGGATCCCGAAGATCGATATGGACTCCTCCCCCTAATCGAGACGCCCCTGGGGCAGCGTCTCCCGAGACGGAAACAATAGGAACCGAACGACAATCCCTAACTGCATCGTCAAACTGCTGTCGAGACGCAGTTTCTGCTGGTTTTGGCGGAAAACCAGGGGGGGGGGGGGAGGGGAATGGGAGCCGCACCCGTCGGTCCCGTCTGCGAAAGCAATGATCCCAACTGAGGCGAAGCGTTCAAAAATTCCACAACTCCGAAACAACGTTTCCTGAAAGCCTAACGGTCGTTCCTGCGCCAAGTGCGGAACGGTCGGAGTTTGCGGCCACAGAGTACCCCCAGCCGAGGGGTATCTGCGCGAACCTCGTCCTCTATCGAGTAAAGTCGAAGAGGTAGGGACCAAAGACGGTGCAAACTGTGAGGAGATGTCCGTTGCTACCGAAGTCACCGGACCCTTGGGGTAAACATATGCAAACGGAGGACCCAAACGGGATGAGTCCTCCACCCAACGGTAAACATCGGTCGGGATGCCATCACAGACGGATCCCGGCATCGGAACAACTGGCTCAGTTCGAAGCAAACTGGCAGAACTCTCCTCGGGCCTTGAGAATGCTGAGGTGCCGAAGCGACTGTCAGCAATCGAAGGCAAAGTCGGGGCCACCTGCTCTGCGGACGAAGCAGTGGACCTATGCACAACGGAGTGCATGTGCTCGGTAACCGATGAAGTCGTCAAAAACCGGTGCCGCGACGACTCCACCCTGCCCCCCTTCTGTTTGTAAAGGTAACCGTAACGACGATGGCGACGCCCGCGACGAAGCCACACAAACAGAAGAAGGCGCCATCACTAACGAAGACGGCTCACGTACCACGGTCACAATAGGAGCCCGGGGGGGCGCTCCCGAAGTATCTGTAACTGTACTCGTAACACGGACCGAAGAAGAAACACCCTTGTGTTTCCCCCTTTTCCGGACACTTTTCGAAGTGTCTACAGACTTATGGGACCTACCCACTAAGTCCGACTTGCCGACTACTGCCGAAGCAGACGACAAGATTTTGCTGGTACCCGAAACCTGAGTCTGCGAACCGAACCGAACCCACTGGTCAGGAGACCACGTGGCGCAGATCTCACACTGACGGTCTTGAGAACAAGACCGACAGTCCGGACACAACACGTGTGTGTCTTTACGTCGTAAAGGAAATGGACAACCATCTCGCGCACAAACTTTCCGTGCGCTAGCTGTCAACGAACTCGCGTCGGACATGGTAAATTCAACACAGAATTCCCAACTACCAACCGTATGTCAAGTTCAACCAAAAAAACAAACACAAAATTACAAGTAAAGAAAACTTTTTGCCAAAGCTTAACAGGTGTTAACAGGTGGACTGCAGAATTGAGAATGAAGTTACAGGTAGCCCGTGCAAGGATAGCATTGCGCATATCCGGCAAGGGAGAGAATTCTGCAGTGTGTAGGTATGACTCAGGTTGAATAGCATATTTGGCGTTCGTACGGATGCGTTTTTTAACGCAAGACGAATGCGATAAAAAATGCTTGTCTGCGTTGGGCATTACTAACAGTGTAGCATCCCCACATACCCCTCCCCATTACATCTGTGCACAGTCCCTTCCATCCTAGATTCACTTTCTTTTAGTGAACATTCATAGCTAGGTGGGGTTACCAACAGTGTAACATCCCCACATACCCCACCCCATTACATCTGTGGACAGTCCTTTACCATCCCAGATTCACTTTTAGAAAGAAAGAAAGAAATGTTTTATTTAACGACGCACTCAACACATTTTATTTACGGTTATATGGCATCAGACATATGGTTAAGGGCCACACAGATTTTGAGAGGAAACCCGCTGTCGCCACTACATGGGCTACTCTTCCGATTAGCAGCAAGGGATCTTTTATTTGCGCTTCCCACTGGCAGGATAGCACAAACCATGGCCTTTGTTGCCCTCCCCATCCCTAATTCACTTTCTTTACCAGTTATGGATCACTGGTCGGTGCAAGTGGTTTACACCTACCCATTGAGCCTTGAGGAGCACTCACTCAGGGTTTGGAGTCAGTATCTGGCATTCCGAATTCCATGCCTTCGATGAATATTCTAAGACGTGTCGCTCCATGCTCTCTCGACAGTCCCCCCCCCCCCCACCTGGGGGGAACATTCAAGCTACGGCTCTTTGTTACAGTACCGCGTCATCTTACATTGGCTCACGGGCAACCGTGACTTTGGTGAACATTCATAGCTAGGTGGTTACCAACAGTGTAACATCGACGAACCCTACCTCATTACATCTGTGGACAGAGGAAATCCCTGCACTTTCAGGGAACGGCTCTAGGGGGGTACCTAAGACTAACATCTCAACAGCCAGCGGCATTCCATGTCTGCGTCCCTCGCCATCCCTGACCACTTTCTTTAGTGAACCATAGCTAGATCAGGTTACCAGTGCCACCCCGACCCAGATATCTGTGAACAGTCCCTCACCATCCCTGATTCACTTTCTTTAGTGAACATTCATAGCTAGTTGGACACAGCTATCTGGTTAACCCACGGCGTGCGTCTCCCGTTCCAACCCCCATTACATCGGTGGCGTCAGTCCCTCAATCCCGGGGGGCACTTTCTTCAGTGAACATTCATAGATAGGCGCTGCTACGAACAGTGTAAGGCCCCCACATACCCCACCCCATTACATCTGTGTACAGTCCCTGCCAATCCCTGATTCACTTTCTTTAGTGCCATTCATAGCTAGGGGGGTTACCAGTGTAACATAGCCACATACCCCACCCTGATACATCTGTGCCAGTCCCTTCCATCCCAGATTCACTTTCTTTAGTGAACATTCGGACACCAGGGTACTGCTGGGAGGCCATTCTTGAACGCATGCTTTAAGAAGTTTCCTGACGGAGTTGATCTAGTGTGCCATCCACGCCATGGATCCCTGAGACTTTTAAGTTTGGACTTGTGGTGAAGTCGCATAGAGATGATTTCTACAGACAGGGAATAAACTCTATCGAAGACATGGACAACACACCATCCACATCTTACTGATTTCACATCGCCGGCGCCCATTACGTCGAGCTAGCTAAGACCTTGCTAGCCCACCGTTGGAGGAAACTGGTGCCACAGTTCAACGCCAAGCACTTCATCTCGTCCCCGTAGTTGCCAACCATTCCAAGGGCTTAGTTTTCACTTTAAATTATTATTATTTTTTTTTTGTCGGCTATACAGTCCGACGCACTTTATTTTGGCAGCCCGTCTAAATTGCTCAAATCACTTTAAAACACCTTTCGGTCGAGCAGTCTAATTTTGTTCTTTGGACTTAAACATGTTTGTCCAGACATGAGTTGTATAAATGAGCTCATTTTGGCTTTTTACAGGTCTTACGATGCTAATTAACTAAATTCGTATTCCAAATTCCTGCCCACCAGTGTAACATCCCCACATACCCCCCCCCATTACATCTGTGCACAGTCCCTTCCATCCTAGATTCACTTTCTTTAGTGAACATTCATAGCTAGGTGGGGTTACCAACAGTGTAACATCCCCACATACCCCACCCTCTTTTTTTACATCTTATTAAATAGTCCGATCCTCCTTCTTTCTTTTATTTATTTTGGCATCAGACTATGTCCATCTAAAATGCTCCAAATTATATAAATATTCGGCCGAGCAGTCAATTCTTTTTATTTTTGGCTTGTAACTTTATTTATTTTTATTTTTTTAATTCTATTAACTTTTTTACTACTCATAGCTATTTTTAAAAATTCTGCCCATTTTCAACTCTATCCTCCCCTCATCCCGAGTCAGGCCATCCGATCTTATTTCTTTAGTGGACTTCTGGCTAGGTGGGGTGTTCGTGTAACATCCCCAGTGGTACCCCACCGTTAAATTGGTTATCTATCTATCTATCGGTATCAACATTAAAAATTCCATGCCTCGACTGGGATCCGAACCCATACCTACCAGCTGTGGGGTTACCGAGTGTAACTGCCACGACCCCACCGAGGCCGGTCCCTCATTTACTTTTAGTGAACATTCATAGCATCCCCACATAACATCCCCACATACCATAACATTACATCTGTACATTTGATTCACTGGGTAATGAACACATATAGGTGGGGTAAACAGTCAACTACCATTTCTTATGATGTTTATGTCCAGAGTGAAATAATTTTCAGTTGTCACAAGCTTTTTACTCGGTACATAAACATGATACGAAATGGAAACTTGTTTAATATCCTATAAACACCCCACCCCATAACATCTGTGGACAGTCCCTCGCCATCCGCGATTCACTTTCTTCAATGAACATTCATAGCTAGGTGGGGTTACCAACAGTGTAACATCCCCACATACCCCACCCCATTACATCTGTGCAGTCCCTCACCATCCCTGATTCACTTTCTTTAGTGAACATTCATAGCTAGGTGGGGTTACCAACAGTGTAACATCCCCACATACCCCACCCCATTACATCTGTGCAGTCCCTCACCATCCCTGATTCACTTTCTTCAGTGAACATTCATAGCTAGTGGGGTTACTAACAGTGTAACATCCCCACTTACCCCACCCCATTACATCTGTGTACAGTCCCTCACCATCCCTGATTCACTTTCTTGAACATTCATAGCTAGGTGGAGTTACCAACAGTGTAACATCCCCACATACCCATGGTTTGTGCTACATCTGTGCACAGTCCCTCACCATCCCTGATTCACTTTCTTCAGTGAACATTCATAGCTAGGTGGGGTACCAACAGTGTAACATCCCCACATACCCCACCCCATTACATCTGTGCACAGTCCCTCACCATCCCTGATTCACTTTCTTTAGTGAACATTCATAGCTAGGTGGGGTTACTAACAGTGTAACATCTCCACATACCCCACCCCATTACATCTGTGCACAGTCCCTCACCATCCCTGATTCACTTTCTTTAGTGAACATTCATAGCTAGGTGGGGTACCAATAGAGTAACATCCCCACATACCCCACCCCATTACATCTGTGCACAGTCCCTCACCATCCCTGATTCACTTTCTTTAGTGAACATTCATAGCTAGGTGGGGTTACCAACAGTGTAACATCCCCACATACCCCACCCCATTACATCTGTGCACAGCCCCTCATCATCCCTGATTCACTTTCTTTAGTGAACATTCATAGCTAGGTGGGGTTACCAACAGTGTAACATCCCCACATACCCCACCCCATTACATCTGTGCACAGTCCCTCACTAACTCTCCTCTATGATCACTGAGATCTAAATGTGTACAAAAGCTAATTAATACTAACTGAAAATAATAACAGACAAAATGAGTTTGAAATAAATATGGTTATATTATAAACAAGATCATTTAACAATATTATACAAATGATTATACTATAAACAAGAGTGGTCAACAATCTTGTACAACTATATAAATTAATTTAAATCAAACATTGCAATCAAATAACGTGTGCCAACTCTGAAATAATAATTTCACATTAAATTATGTATACCACTGTATATCTAAAAAAACAGTTAAAAGCAAAAAAATTAAATCTTTATATAAATATTAATAATTAATAATAATATAGAACTAAAAAACTCAACAAACCATTCTCATTGTTTGTATTTCCCCTTCCCCTCGACTGAACGAGTAAGATAGATAATGTGAAATATCTGCATAAAAGTTGCCATAAAAAAAAAAATATTAATAGAACTTGATATTAATTATTTCAAGAATTAAAAAAAAAAAAATTAAATTAAAAAACAACATTTACTGCTTGCTTCCCAGTTGATTTATTCAGGCTATGACACTGAAATACAACATGCTAAGGCCAAACAAAATATATTTCTCATCTTTGATCGATTTTGACCCTGCTCATCAACATTTTTTGTTTTCTTCAAATTCAGTGGCGGATCCGGGGGTGGGGTGGGGTGTGTGTGTGTGAATTGGATGGCTAGCCACCCCCTCCCTTCCTGGGCAATTTTTATTTTATGTTCATTCCAAACATATACAGTTACTTCAAAGTTTTGTTCAGGAAGATGCAAATGAAACCATTCCGTTAGCGAAAATAATATGCATCGCCCTGTTGTCAATCAGGTGTACAATTGAACAGAGTATGGCTTACATCGATAAGGACAAAATGAATTTGTTTTTGATATAATATTTTTGTTGTGAATCAGGAAAACAGCAACAAATTTATCAACTTGATGGAATTATTAATTAGGAATTAGATCCTCGGAAATCAGTGAAATAAGGCTCTAAAATGTCCACAATGCCGAAACTTCAGGGGGATTTGTCACTCCACTCCAATCCAGCCACCCCCTCTTATTATTTTCTAGATCCGCCACTGAAATTTACTGTGGTAGTGCTAACGGCGCCATCTATACTACTACATCTATACCAGAAATAATGCTGTGCCTACTCATCTAATAATATTAATTGTGAAGCGTCATGTGAATAACATCCTAAATTTAATGTATGATGTTCTATGAACAAAACATCTGTAAATCAGAAGTTGACTTGTGCGACCAATGCGCAAATAAAACAAGCGTTCTCGCAATTTTCATTGACCTGAAAAACATGAAATTGTTAAAAATACTTACACGTTTTATTATTGTTATTATTATATATACATTCCACTATTTATGGTTTAAAAATCGTCCACCGTATCAAAATCACACTAATTCTGGGTGAAATAAATTAGCTATACATGTATTACTATTAGTGTGCAACGAGGCGAGCAGTTTTTCACCTACGCAGAAACGTTTTACGTGAACATACGCGAGAAATTACTCGCATATAAACCATAACGAGTAACATTCAAATTGTTATTTTACAGTATGAAAATGATGATAATAAATATAAATGATATCCTATTCATGGGTTATATAAAAAAACACATTTCAGGTAACCCATTTTATTTTGCATTTACCACTTACAACCATGTAAATGATATTATAAATTTAATGCGTGAACAAAACACCTGGAATTCAAATGCAGATTTGCACGAGTGATGTGCAAACTCACATGAAACGATTGTTTTCACAATTTTCAGAGATCTGAAAAATATTTAATTATTTCAAATACTAGAAATTTTTATTATTGTTATTATTATATTTATATACATTCCACTATTTATTCCACCACATCAAAATTACAATAATTTTGGGTAAAATAAATTAGCAACATTGCCATCTAACGAGGCGAGCAGTTTTTCACCCACACAGAAAACGGTTTACTCCAACATACGTGAGCAGGAGCAATTACTCGCATCAAACCATAACGAGTAACATTCAAATTATTATTTTACAATATGAAGATGATTATGATAAAAAATATAATAATGAAAATAAAAACTTATAATACAATGTAGTAATAATAATAGTAATTATTATTATAATAATCTGATGATGATATAAAATATTTACAGAATTAGCTGGTAACATGTTTACTGAATTATAGTCCGTCCCACAAGGAACGCCTTTTTTCATACTATGAAATTTACTTAAAGTTATTTATTTCTGAGCCGATTGATTTGTAAATTGTACACAAATATAGTATATTTTTGTTATTTCCAAGATACCTTTAATTTTCCTTTTAAGTCAAACCAAACTGAAATTATTTACGAAAAACATTTTTATAGAATGATGGGACAGACTATAGTTGATAATAACACAATGAGTAAGGAGAGTGAAAATAATAAATTAAACTGTGCTTTTCAGAACCGGACACTAGCCAGAAAAAAAGGGCCCACTCTAATTTGGTTTTTACATTTAAAAAAAAAAAAATTAATATGAAGACTGAAAAAAAAAAAAGAGTACAAATTATAATTGTGCTTACAGCACATTACGAAGTACACAATATTTTGTTTGGACCTAAGGTTCAAATAAAAATTTGTTTTATTTAACAATAGCTTCACAAATTTAAATACGCACAATTTATATACAAAGCCATAATATTTATAATAAAAACGAAAAACAAAACAAGACAAAATAATAATAATAACGCCCCCATCCACCCCCACCTAAAACCACCTGAATTATTTGTTCAGCGTTTATAATTTTATAATTGGTAAAATTGGTAAACATAAAAAATAAATACTACCAAATAAAAGAGAATTCTTCTGCATGTAGAATGTTTTTACTTTAGTTTAATAAAAACGAGAAAGTAAATAGAAAAACAAAAACATCGGAAATCTGCAAAACAAAAAGATCGTTTAATCTTGATCCGAAGTTAGTTTCTACAATATTTTTAATTTGTTTACTTTTCTGATTTTGTTTTGATCTAAAAGTTTCTTTATACAACTAAAATAATTCTCTTAAAACATTTGGTCATAACAATTTATAGTCTAGTCAAAATATAAACAAAACATGAAAAAACAAAAACATCGTAAAGTAGAAAAACAAAAAGTTGAAATAATCTTCAACCAGAGTGAGTTTCTACAATAATTTCAAGTTATTTATTTTTCTAATTCTCTTTTTACTTGAAATGTTTTTCATGCAAGTTAAATAACAATTCTGCGTGTAACACAACAGTAAACATGTCACTAGGCTGAAGTTTGGATGAAATGAGAAATGAAAATAAATATTCACAAACAAACACAGAAAACATCTTCAAGATGATGAATCAAACAATTAAAAACTAGGGCCTCCACGAGTCTAAAATATTGGACTCGAGTACTCGAGGGTCAAACTCGACCCGGACCCGAATACCCGACACTTACACTAGATGATGATGAGATTAAAGAATAAAGTTAAATAGAATTATGCATTTTAATTCCAGGGCTGAACATGGATGCCAAATCATGTCATTGTACTGCATTTAGAAACCGGTTGATATATTTATAATTTAGTGTTATGATGGATGGACGGCCAGTTTAAAAAAAAGAAACTAGTGCATGATCTTATAATTATTGTGTCACTTATATCGTTGATTATCTAATCCTGAAATTATTGTCCTACATTGTCCAGTGTATTATAGTTGATTCCACCTTGTACGGGTACTCGAGTCCTGTGAACGGACTCGAGTCTAGTACTCGAGTACTCGAGTACTCGTGGAGACCCTATTAAAAACCACGAACATCTCTAACAAACTCCACGCTATTGTTGTATCTGTGTCCCAGTCTCTCTGAACACCGACCACATATTTCTGTTCTCGAGTATCTGGAACTGAGGTGGCCGTAGGTCTTCGATATTGTGAACTCAGAGTGTCCACTTACGTTGATTTGTTTCACTTCATGTTCTCCGTCCAACACTATGACCACGTGACCACCCCCGACGTAAAAACCGAGATGCAGAAAAAACACCTGACGATGTGCAATCCAAACCTGATCTCCCACCTGAACTCTGACACCGTGCCAATCATCCACGTCACTCTCTGTCGTGACATCAGTCAGTCCAAACACCACGTCAGTTTTAGAACCATTGTCCTCCTCCTCACCCCTAGGATTCTCCTCTTCACTTCCTACAACTTCCACATCTTCAGAGTTACTATGGATGGTGTTATTGTGTCCACCGACAATCACCTGGTTGGCTTGCTGTACGATGATGGTGTTATTTGATCCAGGAATGACCAGTGTATCCACATGTTCAACAGTGGTAGAATGAATAGTATCCGCATGATGAACAGTCAAGATGTTTTGTTCTCCATACTGAGCGTTTTCGCATGATGCAAAGTTGACAGGTCGAGGATCAAGAGGCATTTTTATTGAAATAACGTTTTTGTTTTTTCAAAAATTAACTAGAAGGTGTATTTGAATTCTGAATAAAACGTACACGACTTCTTTGTTAATTGAAATAATCTTTACAAATGTACATATAAGTTTAACTCCTTGTCGCTTCGAAGTGCAGCGTAGAAATGACTGAGTGGGAATTTCCCGTGTCTATTTTTAGTGCTAACCATCCCTGTTCCGAGTCAGACCCCCGATCCTATCGGAAGCCGGACTCGGGATAGGCGTGTTCGAAACCCTAGTGGTATATGGACACGTTAAAGGGACATTCCTGAGTTTGCTGCAATATTTAAGATGTTATCGACTAACAGAGATTTTTTTAAAGATTGTAATTACATATCAAATATATTTTTCTGTATAACATATCAGTGGCTGTAGGCCTATATTAAATGTGTTTCTGGTCGTTCTAATATTTGTACTCGGTTAAATTTCACTTTAGTTCCTAAAATATATTTTTTTCAAAATCCAGTTTGGGGTTCTTACAAATATTAAGACGACCAGAAACACATTGAATGTACAGACACTGATATTCTAAACAAGAAATATATGTAAGTTTAATCGTAGAAATATTTTATTAGTCGGAAACATCTTACAATGCAGCAAACTGGGGAATGTTCCTTTAAACAAGTTACTAAGCTAAGTTAGTGCTAACCTCACTACACAATTGGTCGCTGACGCGTTGCTGTAAATAGAATTTTGTACAGTACCACCTTTAACTTTGTTTACAAGTATATTTTATTTTACTTTTTATTTATTTGTTTGTTTGTTTTTTATCATTCAAAAAGTGCAAAAATATGAACACGCAAATGTGCAGCAACGTTCCCAGTGTTATTATCACTGTAGCGTTTACGGTTTGTGGAAAACAGAAAAACATAGCACTGGACCGTAGACTAAAGTGTTTTTTAAAAACAATCCCAGCAGTATGGCAGTGCACAGATCCATATTAGTGCACAGGCCGACTAGGTCCAGACCCAGGGCGCCAAATTTTATTATTATTTTAAAAATATTAATTTTGCATTCTGTACGAAATTCGACTCTTCCGCTAAGTAGGGGACGGGTTGGAGACGCGAAATAGTGGTTGCCTAGAACACCAAATACTGAAATACGTCTGTGGCAGTACAAATATCATCCAGTTTTAGTCCGTCTGGAATTTACAAATTGCTTCAAAATTTTAATAATAACAACAACAAGAAAACAAGAAAAACAAAACAGTATAACATAAACAAAATCCACAAAACAAATAAAAAACAAATATGTCTATAAAAACATCAACACTGTACATAGGCCTACTACTACCCCCACAACCCCGCCTCCATAATAATAACAAGAAAAACAAACAACAACAATAAAATAGTAAAACATAACAAATAAACAAAATCCACAATAAAAGCAACAAACAAAAATACAAAAACAACAACACTGTAGGCCTACTACCACCTCCACAATAACAACACTGTATAGGCCTACTACCACCCCCACAACCACCACCGCCACAATAACAACACTGTAGGCCCACTACCACCCCCACAACCACCACCGCCACAATAACAACATTGTAGGCCTACTACCACCACCACCACCACAACCACCACCACCTCCACAATAACAGCATTGTAGGCCTACTACCACCCCACAACCACCACCTCCACAACAACAACAACAACACCGTAGGCCTACTACCACCCCCACAACCTTCACATCCACAATAACAACACTGTAGGCCTACAACCACCCCACAATTACCACCTCCACAATAACAACACTGTAGGCCTATTACCACCCCACAACCACCACCTCCACAATAACAACACTGTAGGCCTACTACCACCCCACAACGACCACCTCCACAATAACAACACTGTAGGCCTACTACCACCACACAATTACCACCTCCACAATAACAACACTGTAGGCCTATTACCACCCCACAACCACCACCTCCACAATAACAACACTGTAGGCCTACTACCACCACACAATTACCACCTCCACAATAACATTGTAGGCCTGCTACCACCCCACAACCACCACCTCCACAACAACAACAACAACACCGTAGGCCTACTACCACCCCCACAACCTTCACATCCACAATAACAACACTGTAGGCCTACTACTACCTCCACAATAACACCCCTACTACCACCCCACAACCACCACCTCCACAATACCAACACTGTAGGCCTACTACCACCCCACAACCACCACCTCCACAATAACATTGTAGGTCTACTACCACCCCACAACCACCACCTCCACAATAACAACACTGTAGGCCTACTACCACCCCACAACCACCACCTCCACAATAACAACACTGTAGGCCTACTACCACCCCACAACCACCACCTCCACAACAACAACAACAACACCGTAGGCCTACTACCACCCCCACAACCACCACCTCCACAATAACAACACTGTAGGCCTACTACCACCCCACAATTACCACCTCCACAATAACATTGTAGGCCTACTACCACCCCACAACCACCACCTCCACAACAGCAACAACAACACCGTAGGCCTACTACCACCCCCACAACCTTCACATCCACAATAACAACACTGTAGGCCTACTACCACCCCACAATTACCACCTCCACAATAACATTGTAGGCCTACTACCACCCCACAACCACCACCTCCACAATAACGACACCAACACTGTAGGCCTACTACAACCCCACAATCACCACCTCTACAATAATAACAACACTGTAGGCCTACTACCACCCCACAACCACCACCTCCACAATAACAACAACACTGTAGGCCTACTACCACCCCACAACCACCACCTCCACAATAACAACACTGTAGGCCTACTACTACCCCCACAACCACCACCTCCACAATAACAACACTGTAGGCCTACTTCTACCCCCACAACCACCACCGCCACAATAACAACACTGTAGGCCTACTACCACCCCACAACCACCACCTCCACAATAACAACACCACCTACCCCACAACCACAACACAACACTGTAGGCCTACTACCACCCCACAACCACCACCTCCACAATAACAACAACACTGTAGGCCTACTACCACCCCACAACCACCACCTCCACAATAACAACAACACTGTAGGCCTACTACCACCCCACAACCACCACCTCCACAATAACAACAACACTGTAGGCCTACTACCACCCCCACAACCACCACCTCCACAATAACAACAACACTGTAGGCCTACTACCACCCCACAACCACCACCTCCACAATAACAACACTGTAGGCCTACTACCACCCCACAACCACCACCTCCACAACAACAACAACAACAAACAAAACAAAATAGTAAACATAACAAACAAAATCAACAACAAAGACAACAGTGTAGGCCTCCTACCACCCCTACAAGTCCCACCTCCACAATAACAAAACTGTAGGCTTACTACTACCCCCACAACCACCACCTCCACAATAACAACACTGTAGGCCTACTACCACCCCACAACCACCACCTCCACAATAACAACACTGTAGGCCTACTACCACCCCACAACCACCACCTCCACAATAACAACACTGTAGGCCTACTACCACCCCACAACCACCACCTCCACAACAACAACAACAACAAACAAAACAAAATAGTAAACATAACAAACAAAATCAACAACAAAGACAACAGTGTAGGCCTCCTACCACCCCTACAAGTCCCACCTCCACAATAACAAAACTGTAGGCTTACTACTACCCCCACAACCACCACCTCCACAATAACAACACTGTAGGCCTACTACTACCCCCACAACCACCACCTCCACAATAACAACACTGTAGGCCTACTACCACCCCACAACCACCACCTCCACAATAACAACACTGTAGGCCTACTACCACCCCACAACCACCACCTCCACAATAACAACACTGTAGGCCTACTACCACTCCACAACCACCACCTCCACAATAACAACAACACTGTAGGCCTACTACCACCTCCACAACCACCACTTCCACAATAACAACACTGTAGGCCTACTACCACCCCACAACCACCACTTCCACAATAACAAGACTGTAGGCCTACTACCACCCCACAACCACCACCTCCACAATAACAACACTGTAGGCCTACTACCACCCCACAACCACCACCTCCACAATAACAACACTGTAGGCCTACTACCACCCCACAACCACCACCTCCACAATAACAACACTGTAGGCCTACTACCACCCCACAACCACCACCTCCACAATAACAACACTGTAGGCCTACTACCACTCCACAACCACCACCTAACAATAACAACACTGTAGGCCTACTACCACCCCACAACCACCACCTCCACAATAACAACACTGTAGGCCTACTACCACCTCCACAACCACCACTTCCACAATAACAACACTGTAGGCCTACTACCACCCCACAACCACCACTTCCACAATAACAACACTGTAGGCCTACTACCACCCCACAACCACCACCTCCACAATAACAACACTGTAGGCCTACTACCACCCCACAACCACCACTTCCACAATAACAACCCCTACAACCCCACCCACCTCCACAATAACAACACTGTAGGCCTACTACCACCCCACAACCACCACTTCCACAATAACAACACTGTAGGCCTACTACCACCCCACAACCACCACCTCCACAATAACAACAACACTGTAGGCCTACTACCACCCCACAACCACCACCTCCACAATAACAACAACACTGTAGGCCTACTACCACCCCACAACCACCACCTCCACAATAACAACACTGTAGGCCTACTACCACCCCACAACCACCACCTCCACAACAACAACAACAACAAACAAAACAAAATAGTAAACATAACAAACAAAATCAACAACAAAGACAACAGTGTAGGCCTCCTACCACCCCTACAAGTCCCACCTCCACTCCCACCCCCACAAAATGTTGACCCTTCTGAACATGCGGGCATAAGCACACACCCCGTGATTCTGAAGACAATTACTCTCTCCCCCCCCCCCCCCCTAGAACACAACAGAACTTCATTTCTCTCAGATCACCACCCTTGCTGCTAATTGAAAAAGAGTAGCCCATGAAGTGGCAACAGCTGGGGGTTTTCCCCTTGATATCTGTGTGGTCCTTAACCATAATATTATGTCCGACGCCATATAACCGTAAATAAAATGTGTTGAGTGCATCGTTAAATAAAACACTCACTCAGGGCTTGGAGTCGGTATCTGGATTAAAAAGCCCATGCTTCGACTGGGATCCGAACCCAGTATCGACCAGCCTGTAGACCGATGGCCTACCACGACGTCACCGAGGCTGGTTACACAGAAAGAGACAGACAGAAAGAAAGAAGTGTTTTATTTAACGACGCACTCAACACATTTTATTTACGGTTATATGGCGTCAGACATATGGTTAAGGACCACACATATATATTTTTTAGAGGAAACCCGCTGTCGCCACATAGGCTACTCTTTTACGACAGGTAGCAAGGGATCTTTTATTTGCGCTTCCCACAGGCAGGATAGCACAAACCATGGCCTTTGTTGAACCAGTTATGGATCACTGGTTGGTGCAAGTAGTTTACACCTACCCATTGAGCCTTGCGGAGCGAGACTGACAGAGACTGACAGAGATACAGAGATGGATGGATAGTAGGAAAAATTAATGACACACACACACACACACACACACACACACACACACACACACACATAAAGTAAAGAGGGGTGCATTTGGGCTTTTTGTTTTTGTTGGAGTTTTGGTGTTTGTCTCTTTGTTTATTTTGGTGGGTTATTTTATTTTTATTTATTTATTATTTTATTTATTTATTTATTTTTGTTTGAGCGGGTCACCCGATATAATAAAACATAAATCGGTGTGGAGGGCGTGGTTCAATGTGCAGATGTTGGTGTCCCCCTGCCCACCCCGGTCCGACACTTGTGTTGTCCACCTCTACAGCAAAACGAACCCCCCTTGAAGATTTCTGGCTTCGGACCTGTGCTGGATTAGAACGTGGATTGTATTTCCAGTACTGCCGTACTTTTGACCCAGGACTGAAAAGCGGACTTTTAGGGGATTCCCCATTTTCTGTAAGGCTTCGAACGATTGGCTGAATCAAATCTGCACCACTGATAGTGCGTCAGTAGTTTATAGAAATGGGCTGTAGGTCAAACTCGTCTGGGTCGTAAGATAAAAGCGTGTATTGAACGTTGGAATATCGTCGAATATTTAAATATATACCAAAATTTCGTGTCATATAGAAACTAAAGGTATATTAATATTCAGCGATTTAGTGGGGACGTAGCTCAGTAGTAAAATGAGTTCACTTGGTGAGCAATCGATGTAGGATCGATCCTCATCGGTGGGCTCATTGACAATTCTCGTTCCAACCAGTGTTACACAGTTGGCCATGGTATGCACTATCCTGTGTGTGGATTGATGCTCATAAAAGACCCATCGCTTCAAACTGAGTTTCACTTTATCAGACCAGTGTAACCCATTAGTTAAAAACACCAACACATGCCACTGGTTTCACTTTATCAGACCAGTGTAACCCATTAGTTAAACACCAACACAAGCCATTGGTTTCACTTTATCAGACTGTTTAACACACTGGCGTAACCTCAATGTAACACATCAATGTAACCCATCAGTGTAACACCAACACAAGCCGTTGGTTTCACTTTATCTGACCAGGGTAACACAGGCGTAACCTCAATGTAACCCATCAGTGTAACACAGGCGTAACCTCAATGTACCCCATCAGTGTAACACTGGCATAACCTCAATGTAACCCATCAGTGTAACACTGGCGTAACCCCAATGCAACCCATCAGTGTAACTAGCGTAACCGCAATGTAACCCCTCAGTGTAACACTGGCGTAACCGCAATGTAACCCCTCAGTGTAACACTGGCGTAACCGCAATGTAACCCCTCAGTGTAACACTGGCGTAACCGCAATGTAACCCCGCAGTGTAACACTGGCGTAACCGCAATGTAACCCCTCAGTGTAACACTGGCGTAACCGCAATGTAACCCCTCAGTGTAACACTGGCGTAACCGCAATGTAACCCATCAGTGTAACACTGGCGTAACCGCAATGTAACCCATCAGTGTAACACTGGCGTAACCGCAATGTAACCCCTCAGTGTAACACTGGCGTAACCGCAATGTAACCCCTCAGTGTAACACTGGCGTAACCGCAATGTAACCCCTCAGTGTAACACTGGCGTAACCGCAATGTAACCCCTCAGTGTAACACTGGCGTAACCGCAATGTAACCCCTCAGTGTAACACTGGCGTAACCGCAATGTAACCCCTCAGTGTAACACTGGCGTAACCGCAATGTAACCCATCAGTGTAACACTGGCGTAACCGCAATGTAACACTTCAACGTTTTCCTCTGATCGACCAGGTCTTTTAATCATTCAACTTATTTTGCTGTTCACCTCCACACCCCAGCCCTTGACTAAAATCATGCCACTCAGTGTCCCACAATGTCCAGATATATCAAGGGATGTGGTATGTGCTGTCATATAAAATATCGTGTATTTGCGAATGTAGCGGATTTCCTCTAAAACCATGAGTCGTAATTATTAACAGTTTGACATTCAATAGCCAATTGTGAAAATTGATGTGCTCTAGTGGAGTTGTTACCCCCCCCCCCCCCGTTCTGTCAGTTCTTCCTATCTATCAGTTTGATTTATTATTCCCCTCCACACCCCAGTCCTTGACTCCAGTCGCAAAAGGTGGCTGTCTTTTGTGGCCATCTGTCATTAAAAATTGACCACTAATAACTGTTAGTTTACATAAAGCTGTCACTGAATTTCGTGTTACTAAAAAGGATGGGAGCAAAATGAATATTGAAAGAAGTTTTAATAAAATATTCGAATATTACTTCTATAAATTGTGATAGGAAGAGCGGCGGCACGTAGCGCAGTGGTAAAGAAAATATTCGAATATTACTTCTATAAACTGTTGTAGGAAGAATATTACTTCTATAAACTGTTGTAGGAAGAATATTACTTCTATAAACTGTTGTAGGAAGAATATTACTTCTATAAACTGTCCTAGGAAGAGCGGCGGCACGTAGCTCAGTGGTAAAGAAAATATTCGAATATTACTTCTATAAACTGTGATAGGAAGAGCGGCGGCACGTAGCCCAGTGGTAGAGAAAATATTCGAATATTACTTCTATAAACTGTGATAGGAAGAGCGGCGGCACGTAGCGCAGTGGTAAAGAAAATATTCGAATAGTACTTCTATAAACTGTTATAGGAAGAATATTACTTCTATAAACTGTTATAGGAAGAATATTACTTCTATAAACTGTCATAGGAAGAGCGGCGGCACGTAGCTCAGTGGTAAAGAAAATACTCGAATATTACTTCTATAAACTGTCATAGGAAGAGCGGCGGCACGTAGCGCAGTGGTAAAGAAAATACTCGAATATTACTTCTATAAACTGTCCTAGGAAGAGCGGCGGCACGTAGCCCAGTGGTAAAGAAAATATTTGAATATTACTTCTATCAACTGTCGTAGGAAGAGCGGCGGCACGTAGCCAAGTGGTAAAGAAAATACTCGAATATTACTTCTATCAACTGTCGTAGGAAGAGCGGCGGCACGTAGCCAAGTGGTAAAGAAAATACTCGAATATTACTTCTATAAACTGTCCTAGGAAGAGCGGCGGCACGTAGCCCAGTGGTAAAGAAAATATTTGAATATTACTTCTATAGACTGTCCTAGGAAGAGCGGCGGCACGTAGCCCAGTGGTAAAGAAAATATTTGAATATTACTTCTATAGACTGTCGTAGGAAGAGCGGCGGCACGTAGCCAAGTGGTAAAGAAAATATTCAAATATTACTTCTATAGACTGTGATAGGAAGAGCGGCGGCACGTAGCCCAGTGGTAAAGAAAATATTCAAATATTACTTCTATCAACTGTCCTAGGAAGAGCGGCGGCACGTAGCCCAGTGGTAAAGAAAATATTCAAATATTACTTCTATAGACTGTCGTAGGAAGAGCGGCGGCACGTAGCCCAGTGGTAAAGAAAATATTCAAATATTACTTCTATAGACTGTCGTAGGAAGAGCGGCGGCACGTAGCCCAGTGGTAAAGAAAATATTCAAATATTACTTCTATAAACTGTCCTAGGAAGAGCGGCGGCACGTAGCGCAGTGGTAAAGAAAATATTTGAATATTACTTCTATAGACTGTCGTAGGAAGAGCGGCGGCACGTAGTCCAGTGGTAAAGAAAATACTCGAATATTACTTCTATAGACTGTCCTAGGAAGAGCGGCGGCACGTAGCCCAGTGGTAAAGAAAATACTCGAATATTACGTCTATAAACTGTCCTATGAAGAGCGGCGGCACGTAGCGCAGTGGTAAAGAAAATATTGGAATATTACTTCTATAAACTGTCCTAGGAAGAGCGGCGGCACGTAGCCCAGTGGTAAAGAAAATATTCAAATATTACTTCTATAAACTGTGGTAGGAAGAGCGGCAGCACGTAGCCCAGTGGTAAAGAAAATATTTGAATATTACTTCTATAAACTGTCCTAGGAAGAGCGGCGGCACGTAGCCCAGTGGTAAAGAAAATATTCGAATATTACTTCTATAAACTGTCCTAGGAAGAGCGGCGGCACGTAGCCCAGTGGTAAAGAAAATACTCGAATATTACTTCTATAGACTGTCGTAGGAAGAGCGGCGGCACGTAGCCCAGTGGTAAAGAAAATACTCGAATATTACTTCTATAGACTGTCGTAGGAAGAGCGGCGGCACGTAGCCCAGTGGTAAAGAAAATACTCGAATATTACTTCTATAGACTGTCGTAGAAGAGCGGCGGCACGTAGCCCAGAAAGAGCGGCGGCACGTAGCCCAGTGGTAAAGAAAATACTCGAATATTACTTCTATAGACTGTCGTAGGAAGAGCGGCGGCACGTAGCCCAGTGGTAAAGAAAATACTCGAATATTACTTCTATAGACTGTCGTAGGAAGAGCGGCGGCACGTAGCCCAGTGGTAAAGAAAATATTCGAATATTACTTCTATAGACTGTCCTAGGAAGAGCGGCGGCACGTAGCCCAGTGGTAAAGAAAATACTCGAATATTACTTCTATAGACTGTCGTAGGAAGAGCGGCGGCACGTAGCCCAGTGGTAAAGAAAATATTCGAATATTACTTCTATAGACTGTCGTAGGAAGAGCGGCGGCACGTAGTCCAGTGGTAAAGAAAATACTCGAATATTACTTCTATAGACTGTCCTAGGAAGAGCGGCGGCACGTAGTCCAGTGGTAAAGAAAATACTCGAATATTACTTCTATAAACTGTCCTAGGAAGAGCGGCGGCACGTAGCGCAGTGGTAAAGAAAATATTGGAATATTACTTCTATAGACTGTCCTAGGAAGAGCGGCGGCACGTAGCCCAGTGGTAAAGAAAATACTCGAATATTACTTCTATAGACTGTCCTAGGAAGAGCGGCGGCACGTAGCCCAGTGGTAAAGAAAATACTCGAATATTACTTCTATAGACTGTCCTAGGAAGAGCGGCGGCACGTAGCCAAGTGGTAAAGAAAATATTTGAATATTACTTCTATAAACTGTCCTAGGAAGAGCGGCGGCACGTAGCCAAGTGGTAAAGAAAATATTCGAATATTACTTCTATAAACTGTTGTAGGAAGAGCGGCGGCACGTAGCCCAGTGGTAAAGAAAATATTTGAATATTACTTCTATAAACTGTCCTAGGAAGAGTGGCGGCACGTAGCCAAGTGGTAAAGAAAATATTTGAATATTACTTCTATAAACTGTTGTAGGAAGAGCGGCGGCACGTAGCCCAGTGGTAAAGCGGTCGCTTGATGCGCGGTCGCTCTTCCATTCAAAAACTATCTAACTGAAAAAATAATTGTCTGGATTTCTTACACATTATCAAAAATCAAAACTATAGACAAGCTTTAAGAAAACTACGTATGTCTACAAATAACCTAGAAATAGAAAAAGGACGTTCTAAAAATGTGGTGAAGAAATAGAGAGCGAAATCCATTTTAGATGGAAATGTCCCATACTGAAAAATACACATAATAAACTTGATTGATTGATTGACTGACTGATCGACTCATTCGCTCAGTCATTCGCTGATTCATTCACTCATTCATATTTTTAATGATTGACTGGTTGATTGATTGGTTCATTCATTCATTCATTTACTGATTTATTAATTCACTCGTTCATTCATTAATTCGGTGGTTCGTTCATTCATTCACATTTTCTTCTAATTTTTGATCATAATAATTAGTTACAAATAATACTGTAGTTAAAAATGCTACCCATACACCACTGGGACATTGTAGAAGTGGTCAGGGACAAAAGTAGATTTTTTTTGGGAAAAATCCTTCTTAATACTTGAATCATTGTATTTTGTATTACTTGAAATAGGTTGTCTTTTCTGCTGTTTTTATAGCCGCTGTGTTATTTAATCCTACAAATTACACTAAACAGACATGAAAATACATATTATATTAATAAGTTTATGACAAATTTCTTCCCACTACTCCTATCCTGGCATAAAGTGCGGTCCCAGACTTCTAGGCGCATTTGTATGTTCATACGAATGTACTCATTCGTATGAATAGCTCGCAGACTGAAAACAATTTAAATAAGTAAATAAATAAATAATAAGTAAATAAATAAACTTATGAACGTAATTAAATGTACCATGCACCACCCCCTTAAACGACGCAGGGTACGGACCTGGATTAAATCACATATGTTTACATATTTATCTCAACGAGCTGACGTCAAACTGAAAGACGGAGGAAAGTACGTGCGGATTCCCCGTTATCGTAAGACACCAGACGATTGGATGAACTGAGACGTTTTGTTCAACCACGTGACAACAGTTTAATAGAAATCAATTCAATTCAATTCTTTACTGACCGTAGGCACAGCGGCTTGTTGCTGTAAACAAACAACAATCAATAGTAATAAACATACAATATCACAAGTGCATACAATTAGAATAATAAATTATATATATATATATATATATATATATATATATATATATATATATATATATATATATATATATATATAGTGTGTGTGTGTGTGTGTGTGTGTGTTATAATAATATGATATATTACTATATACATGTACATCCATATCAATAAGGAGAATGTAAATTATAGTTATATAGGTAAGGTATTATATACAAATTGACATTTAAATGCAACATATTTTATATCTTGATAATTACATTATTTTTAGATTAAGGAAGTTCGAATTTTGGAAGCTTTAACTAGATATTTTCCCAAGTTACACAATATGTTTTTGTTTTTTACTGGTCAGCAACTATATAAATTTTAGCATTGATACCTATTTCAATAGTATTTCTTTATATAATTTTCTCTTAAATCTCTGTACAATATACAGATTAATACAAAATGATACTCATCTTCGACATCTCCACCATTACAATGAATACATACTCTATTGGAACGACTTACCTTCTTATATCTACCTGTTTCTATTGCTAAAATATGTGAAGACGGCCTCAATTTCGTAATACATGCTTTATGAATATCAGGTATAGATTTGACCAAGTATTGTTGAATATGTAAATCTTCGACCAAGTATTTATACATTCTGCCGCATTTCACAGATGCATTTAGCTGATGGTAAAGATTCTGCAATGCTTGGTTAAATATCCTTTGCTTAATTAGTGATGAATAATACATTGTACTTTCAACCAGATGGTCCTGAATGTCCCAGATATAACCTAGCACCAACTCTTGAAATGTTTTCTTAATGAAAAATACCCAGTTATTTTTATAGATGCAGCTAGATTTCATTTCACTATACATTGTATTCAAAATACAATTATCTGTTTGGATCAGTTTGAATCTGTTACACCAGGTTTCCTGTCCCAAGTCAGGCCATCGATCATATCGGAGGTCGGACTCGGGATGGGCGTGTTCGAAACCCTAGTGGTATATGAGCACGTAAAACTAGTTATCTATCTGTTACACCAGGTCAGTGTCGCCGAACCCATTGTTTATCAAGTTTATAAACATGACTGTGAGTGAAGTTTGTTTTGTTTAACAACACCAATGGAGCACATTGATTCATTAATCATCGGCTATGGGATGTCAAACATTTGGCAATTTTAACATATAGTCATAATGGAAACCCATTACAATTTTTCCATTAGAAGCAAAGGATTTTTATATGCACCCATTCCACAGACAAGATAGCACATATCACAGCCTTTGATATACCAGTCATGAAGCACTGGCTGGAACAAGAAATAGCCCAATGGGGTGTAATGGGGCGGGTTGAAGAAGGGTGGGAGAACAGGGGAGTAGTGGGGTGGGTTGAAGAAGGGTGGGTGAACGGGAGTAGTGCGGCGGATTGAAGAAGGGTGGGTGAACAGGGGAGTAGTGGGGCGGATTGAAGAAGGGTGGGTGAACAGGGGAGTAGTGGGGCGGGTTGAAGAAGGGTGGGTGAACAGGGGAGTAGTGGGGCGGGTTGAAGAAGGGTGGGTGAACAGGGGAGTAGTGAAGCAGGTTGAAGAAGGGTGGGTGAACAGGGGAGTAGTGGGGCGGATTGAAGAAGGGTGGGTGAAGAAGGGAGTAGTGGGGCAGATTGAAGAAGGGTGGGTGAACAGGGGAGTAGTGGGGCAGATTGAAGAAGGGTGGGTGAACAGGGGAGTAGTGGGGCGGATTGAAGAAGGGTGGGTGAACAGGGGAGTAGTGGGGTGGGTTGAAGAAGGGAGGGTTAACAGGGGAGTAGTGGCGCGGGTTGAAGAAGGGTGGGTGAACAGGGGAGTAGTGGGGCGGATTGAAGAAGGGTGGGTGAACAGGGGAGTAGTGGGTCGGGTTGAAGAAGGGTGGGTGAACAGGGGAGTAGTGGGGCAGGTTGAAGAAGGGTGGGTGAACAGGGGAGTAGTGGGGCGGGTTGAAGAAGGGTGGGTGAAGAAGGGAGTAGTGAGGCGGATTGAAGAAGGGTGGGTGAACAGGGGAGTAGTGGGGCGGATTGAAGAAGGGTGGGTGAACACGGGAGTAATGGGGCAGATTGAAGAAGGGTGGGTGAACAGGGGAGTAGTGGGGTGGGTGAAGAGGGGTGTAGTGTGGTGGGTTGAAAAAGGGTGGGTGAACAGGGAAGTAATGGCGCAGGTTGAAGACTGGTGGGTGAAGAGGAGTGTAGTGTGGTGGGTTGAAGAAGGGTGGGTGAAGAAGGGAGTAGTGAGGCGGATTGAAGAAGGGTGGGTGAACAGGGGAGTAATGGGGCGGATTGAAGAAGGGTGGGTGAACAGGGGAGTAGTGGGGTGGGTGAAGAGGGGTGTAGTGTGGTGGGTTGAAAAAGGGTGGGTGAACAGGGGAGTAGTGGGTGAAGAGGAGTGTAGTGTGGTGGGTTGAAGAAGGGTGGGTGAAGTGGGGAGTAGCGGGGCAGGTTGAAGAAGGGTGGGTGAAGAGGGGAATAGTGGGGCAGGTTGAAGAAAAAAAAAGAAGAAAAAAGAAGATTTTGTATATAAAGTTGAAAAAAAAGACCCCCCCCAAAAAAAAAACCACACACACAACCTAGGTGAGGTTACTAACAGTGCAACATCCCCACTTACCCCACCCCATTACATTTGTGATCAGCCCCTCACCATCCCAGATTCACTTTCTTTGGTAACAATTAATACCTAGGTGGGGTTATCAACAGTGTAACATCCCCACTTACCCCACCCCATAACATTTGTGTACAGACCCTCACCATCCCAGATTCACTTTCTTTGGTAACAATTAATACCTAGGTGGGGTTATTAACAGTGTAACATCCCCACTTACCCCACCCCATAACATCTGTGATCAGCCCCTCACCATCACAGATTCACTTTCATAGATAGGTGGGGTTACTAACAGTGTAACATCCCCATATACCCCACCCGATTACATCTGTGCACAGTCCCTCACCATCACAGATTCACTTTCTTTAGTGAACATTCATAGCTAGGTGGGGTTACTAACAGTGTAACATCCCCATATACCCCACCCCATTACATCTGTGTACAGTCTCTCACCATCTCTGATTCACTTTCATTAGTGAACATTCATAGCTAGGTGGGGTTACCAACACTGTAACATCCCCACTTACCCCACCCCATTACATCTGTGTACAATCCCTCATCCCGGATTCACATTATTTGGTGTTCATACCTAGGTGGGGGTTACTAACTGTAACATCCCACTTACCCCATCCCATAACATTTGTGATCAGCCCCTCACCATCACAGATTCAAGTTATCTGGTGTTCATACCTAGGTGGGGTTACTAACAGTGTAACATCTCTACATTCCCCACCCCATATCATTTGTTTTCAGTCCCTCATCATCACAGATTCACTTTCTTTAGGTCTCACTACACAAATGTCATCTGCCATTGAAACCCATGTTAAATTGCCCAACTTCAACTGAAGATTGTTGTCGTTAGCACTAATAACATACACCATTGGGAACACACATTATATACTGTTTCAAAAAG
>NW_024533587.1:0-70515 GCF_016097555.1 Gigantopelta aegis | reverse complement strand
GTTTAAAAGTCTTTGAAATTGTTACTTTTTTATTATTATAGTAACTGGCATTGGAAATCCAGGGAGGCCCCCCTACTGTTTCTAAGCATCCATAAACCCTGTATTAATAACAAGAGTAAAAAACAACACATAAGCAATAATTATGTTGAAGACGAAGCAAATTTATTGATAATTTGGTGGTCTCAGGCAACAGAAGCTTTATTAATGACCATTGCGAAGATTGAGACCTGTCTCCACTGTCTCAGTAATTCTATCTCCACATGCCTGTATTGGTAGGAAGAGTAAAACATACGGTATTTGAATAGGTAAATATTTACTTAATAATTTCTTGATCTTAGCAATGATGTTTTTATTATTTGTTGAAGATAGAAATAAATGCTTGATTTCTTTAACCATATATTTTCGTTAACACGGGATGTAGCTGACATTATCCCGAGACAAAAACAAGGAGAACTCTCAGTGGAAATGCTGAGGATTGAAGCACCTTTGGATGTTTATATAATTGATCGACAAGACTCTGCCTTGGACAATACATGTTTAACAATACCTGTCATAATTGACCCATGGAGATGAACTGAGAGGACCATAGGTAAACTGTCAAAATGAAATAGCTCCCCTTCCTTTAGCTGAAATTTATAAGGGAGTCTGTCTTGGTCTACAACCCTAACAAAACTTAGAAGACCACTAGTGTTCAGGATTAATACAACAGCACAATGTTCAATTTCTACCCCAAAGAATGGGCAAGAGAGTATATTTAGAAGCAGATACTATTATATACACCCCCCCCACTAATTAGTTGTGTTTTTCTCTGGAAAGTTGAAATTTCTTCTATAGAGCTGCAATTTATTCACAGGTTTCTTCAGAAGAAAGGTGCCTTGTGGAACATCAACTCTGTTATACCATATTTTCCCAGTTAAAGTTTGAGGACTATCACTTTAATTATTAAAATGATATCTCTTTAAAAATGTTGTAAGTCATGACCATGTTCTAAAAATACATTTATTGGAGTAAAGAATACTACTACGAACATGACATTAAAAGTTTGTACTAAAAAGAGATAGGGCCGTGAAAAATTCATTGTACGCACCTCCTTATGTAGAGTTGTGTTATCTATGAATAGCAAAAAATAATAGTGGTTAAAATGTTCGATTTTTAAACTAAAAATTTTGTTATAAAATTTGCTGATTTTAACATATGATTATAAATAACCAAAAAATGTAAATTTTCTTTTACTATTGTGTAGTTGCAGCTGTTACCTGGGTTGTTTTTATTACTCCTTACAAATATAGTGTGGTAGTCTAATCCCAATAAAGGGGCCAACAGAAAAGGGGGATGAAAACAGGAAAACTGAGAAACCTGCTGATTGAAGTTAATTTAAGTTGTGAAATGAAATCTATGGCTATTATTTTAACTAGGTAGTCTATTGGGGTAGTAACTTTATATAGTAATTTGGATTGCTATTTGGAGTGGTTCTTCATGTACTTGGGGGTTTAGAAAGAGAAATGTCAGCAATAGCAGCAAATTTTTAGCAGTTGTAGACTAGTACATGCACACATAAAACCAACTTTATAGTTACTATCCCTGTATATAACATCATCACCATTTCTATTTGGCCTGTTCTTTCTAATTATATTATCACAAATATAGCAAGCAGACTGGTGCATTGGAGCATCAACCCAATCATTAGCAAATAACAGAAAGAAACTGACACCATTGTCATGAGAGTTCATCAGGTAATCCAGCGTTAATAGAATTAGTTGATCGCAGCTTGACCCTAAAATTGAATTTTTTCAAAGAATAAGGAAAACTGCCACATTGACAATTTGTCATGTAGACATGACCTCATTGACCACAGTGACATTCAATGGTAAAAGTTAAAGTTAACTAAGCAATCTCTTTCAGTATAAATTGTCCCATCCCAACTTGTGGTCAATACTGATTTAATTCAATTAATTACTGTAAAATTCAACATACTATTTCTAGGAAAACTAGTATAGATCTAAGACTACTTGGTGTTATAGCAGCATTATTATTCTATTTTTGTCAATACATGTGAATCTTGATCAAGTTTGACTTTGATGGAAAATGCATATTATCTTTATAAGCTATAGAATATCTTATAATGTACCATGGCTTCAAGGTCTACAGCTCTTATATCAGTCTTGCAACTCCATCAGTCCAAGACAATGGTCAGTTATTATATTACTAGTTATAGACCTCAAAGAAATGGGTATATATATATTACATATTAGGAATTATTTAAATTATTTTGTTTCCAGTTCTTTTTTTTCTTTACATTTCCACATTTTCAAGCTGCAACACAATGTTACCCTGTTCACAAGAAGATTTAAAAAGCTCTTCTCATGTTTATAAGAATATGAAGTTGCCATGATATTAAGTATTAGCCTACATAAACAAGAACAGAAAGAAGCCAGAAAAATTGAATGCTTAGCTAGTTAGTTTTTTCTAAACATTTTATAATAACGTTGAAATTTAAATTAAGAGTCATTGAAAGAATCATGATACAAAAGAAAATCGCAGAGCAAATTTTAATCAGTTACATAATGAGCACTATTGTCTTTCTTCAATGCTTTTTTAATTTTAAAATGTCAGTATAGCATATAAAAGACAAAGGTGGTTGTTTAAATAATTCATTTGAGGTCGCTTGTGTTTAAAGGATTCACTGAGCTTCTCTGGATATGGAATTGGTGATGAAAAGAATGTTGTTGAATATTTTTTTATAGATATTAGCATAAATTATTCATTTGATAATAGTTACCATGACTATAACTTTGGATACTACTCAATTGTTCTACTAATAGGTTTTCTTCCAAGGCAAGGTTAATATAGTAAAAATTGAATTTTAGTACTGATTAATTATGCATGTACCTTCATCAATTGTTGAGAGAAGTATTAAGGAAAAAATTCGCCAAAAAATTTTTCAGGTACCGGTGCATTGTACGCTTCAGCTCATCTATAAAAGTGAAAAACACACATTTTTTACTTTTGATGAATTGATGTGATGATGGGAAACAGATTATGCTAACTACAGTGATTTAGTGAAAAGTGCCTGTGGTTTGAGGACCAAACACAAGACCATTCTTAAAGGTGTGTAAGAGCAATGAATGTGGGGGCGATATACATCCCATTTTAGTGACATAAAAGCTGTGTAATATGTACTTGGTGTACATGTACTTCACGTTTTGTACTGCCATCACTGAAAGATTCATTTTTGCGTTTCCTTTACACTTTCTTTACTATTCATTGTTGTGTTTGGTTCTAAAACATTTAAAATTATATTTAAATGGGTCACTGCAATCAATATAATATAAAAATTACCACTATCATTCTTTCAAATAATTGATTTAGAGCTATTTAAGCACACTACTTGTCATCACTGAGTCATTGTAAATATAAAAATATATAAAACATTCATAAGAGAGAGACATTTAAGAGAAGAAGTAATTTAAGAGTACTTTGAAAGATATTACACAGTTTTTTCAAAACTCGAAATGCTTGCAATTGCAGCTCAGAATAAACAGTAATTTTTTTTGCTTTTAAAATTCATTATATAGTCAATGTTAATACTAATAATATAATTATTATAGTCGCGTGGTTGAAAGTCTGTTTCAGAGGGTTTATCATCAATTTCACTTCAATTTGTTGTGATCTGACACATACTGAAAAAGGGATGTATATAGTAGATGGAGTCATGAGGCGTGTCCTGTTAAAAGAATTAAAGCTGAAAGTCTGTCTAGCAAGATGATGGTTAAGAGATGCTTACTCATAGGGGGGGTTTTCCAAACAAAAACTGATATTCTTATGTGTACAAATGAAAAAATGGAAAAATAGTATTAGTCACAGCAACTTCCATTATGCTATATCAATTGTATCCTGTCTTTCAGGTCACTACTACAATAGAATTAATTTTTTCAATCTTCACTTTATACATGTCTACAAAATACATTGACATATATAATAAAACTATCATTTCCATAGTAATAAGCAATCAAAACAACAAATATGTTGTTTTGATTACTAATTACTATGGAATTGATAGTTTATTTTAATTAATGAAAAAAAAACTATGATGTTAAACTACTCAGTAGTCTTGACACAACATAAATGAACATATATTCATTTAAATCTGCCCATCAATTTTTAGTGAGTAGCTATTGGGTATATTCCATTTTGAAAATTGAAAATGATTGAAATGCCTGTGAATAATGATTATACGACATAAACTATACAGTCTGCATATATCCTGAGTAAGTAAAGATTGTCATAATGATTGACATACTTATTAGGGATTGTATATGGATTTATGAATCCAAACTGTTTCTTTTATTTTGGCAATGCCATTCCCTATATTTTTTTCTTATTAAAAAAATAATTTTGTCACTCCTGTTGTCTTATTCTATTGCTGTATGTGACAACTGAAAATGAAAATGAAAACCAAAAAAAAGAAGATTCATAAAGATGTGCATTGGTAATTGAGTTTTAAAATATTTATATCAGTTTTAGTGGCTACAAAACTATGTAACATATACCAGGTGTACATTGATGTACCTTATGTTTTGTAGGAATAGTGCGTCATCAATGATAGATTTATTTTTTCCTTCTTGACTTTCCTCCACTTGTCATTGTTCTTTTTGGATCTGAAAAAATTTAGCACACAATAGTGTTTTATACTTGTAACCGTACGTCATATTGCTAACACAAAAATTTATAGACTCACAAAGAAGGCCCCGAATAGCTATCTACAGTGCTCTATATGAATCATATCTTATCAACAACCAGTTACTTTCTTTTTTTTCTTTTTTTTTTTTTTTTTTTTTTTTTTCTTAAAACTAAACTGCGGAGCATTACCTAACTAATAGTAGATAGTTATCGAGTGTGCAAAATCAATCAGTCAGTTCAAAACTAACATGCACATTAAATTAGACACAAGTGACTAAAAAGCCCTATCAGGAATGAATTGAAATTGCTTGGAACCATCAACACATAATAGCCTTACAGGGTTGAAAGAAACGTAAAGAGTGTCTATAGTGATATAGTACATATAAAATAATTTGTAGCAGGTGTGGCGAGCGTTAACCACCATAGGTGTGGCATACAAAGTCATGGCCAGCAGGTTTTTTTAGAAAAACAGGAATTGACGCGCTTATATTGGTTCCCATACAAAGGATGAGGGAGAATATAAAGATGGTAAGTAGGCAACAAAAACATTAAGCTGTAGTAGAAATGGTAGACTTCGATGTTTACTCTTTAACAATAATGATTACATTTTCAATCCACTGAACTAATGTTGAGAGCTAATTTTAAAAAGGTTACTTGAATTTTTGAAATGTGTGTTGGTCTTGCCAAATCATTTAACAGGGAACATGAAACTTGGTCTACTAACAACCAGACTTCAAGAATTACAAACTTTAAACTTTTAAGGGAACAGATTGTTTGGCTAAAGCCATTAATATTTTTCTGAGCGCACACCTTTTTAACGTTTTGTAGGAGCCATAAAACCTGCCAATGTTTAAAGCTGCTTTAAAGTTAACACTATAGTATTATAGCAATATTACCGGGGTGGAAGAACAATATTTGAATTTGGGGGCACCAAAGAAGGGGTCGGGGGTGCATAGCCCCCAGAAGCTGAGGAGTGTTTTTGCTTTAATCCCCTAAATACACATTCATTTTGGTATAATCAGTATAATTTATAATTATGATTATGGGAAGAAAGTTTTTATATTGAAGATGGATGATAACATGGTTTACAAAATCAGGATTTGGTTCATAAATGGTTCACAGGCAATGTTCCGTCTTAAAACTTACACAAAAAAGTTTTCTTCTGTAACCCTTTTCGTTAAAATCTATATTAAGTTCCATTGAAACTTCTGAAAGGTCAAGTTTATCGTGCTATCAGGTGTGGATATGGTAGGAACATTGCATAATTTAAATGATGGGCTGTTGTTAAAATCGGTAAACGGTAGTAACTCGTGATATTGAAATGTCCGGGGGAGGCTTCCATAAGAACCCAGAGCTTTGTGACTATCATTGAGAAACGACTGAAACTTTGGCTTGTTTTGAAAGACCAGTAATATGGAAGTATACTAACCTGAAATCTCCTTGTCCAGGGTTTGTAATTACCCTTTTGGAATTGTTACTCAGTTTAAAAACCTAAATGTTGAGGTAATTGTACTTAGGCCGTTAACGACAGGATGTTTTACATTCGAACATTCGGCGTGGAATGTTCAAATAATAATGACCACGTATTAATAATACCGGAAAAGTGGTTTTTTTTTTCCATTAATGAAGTAATTTTTAAAAAACATCTTTTGCCACCAAAAATCATCGTGGTACTAGTAAGAGTTAAAATTGAAACACATGAGGAGTGTATCCCAGACACCACCAATTTGAACAACTAATCCAAGATACATCAGGCTCATCTCCATCATCTTCTTCCTGCCAACATTAAATCACAGACAGTAACTTCAAATAGTTAATAATTTAGTTCAATGTACTCTCGTCATCTTCATGTGAGAGGGTTGGGAACCTTGCTTTTTGATTGAATCTTTCACTTAGTTGAAAAAAAATAGGTACTTCTCATGATTTACATTAGGAGCTGGGTTGGACTTTGGATTCCGGAAAGGTGGTAATTTGCTTTTTTCTTTGTATACCTTTTAGTACTAATTAAAGCAGAATTAGGTACTTTTTTACAGTCTCAGGTGTCTTCTATGACATGGCATCCTTCAACCATGCCCTCCCACTTCTAGCACTAAATTATTCACTGCTTGGACTTGCCATTTGGACAATTCATTGAACTATTTGTATTAAATGCATGGATCTTGCTCAAGAACTTGAGAGTAATAAGTCAGAGTTAAACATGAACTTCTCTACTAGACGTGGCTTGTAAATCAAGTAGAAATGTAGCCGCTTTGGTAATAGGGGTCCATTTTTTTGTTCATTGTGAACAAAATGAGAAGGTTTACAGACAGTGGTTATGAATTGCTGAATCAAGGAAAGAAACAACATGTGAATGTGTACACATGTAGTGTCCTTCCTTCCTTCATAATTATTCTCATATCATTGAATTGTAATTCAAGACTTAGTAAGTGGGATGATAGTATAGAATGATAATTAGCTTTAAGCGGTTGGATTAAATCTAAACTCCTCATGTAGGATGATGAATAAAATAATAATTAAGCTTTAGCGCTATGAGAAGAGTCTCTTTCCTGTGTAGGATGATAGCATGGAATGATAATTAAGCTTTAGCCAGTTTTTATCCCTCATGAGGATGATAGGATAAAAATATAATATAAATAGATGCTTTCTCGTACTTTATAGACAATCTTTTTCTGATCTAGGTATAAAAACAAAAGGTTTTTTTTACCTGTTAGGCCATTGTGTTATGAATTAAATTGTTACTTGGCTAAGCAATCACCTTTTTGTTTTCTGCTAGGATGTTATAATATTAATGCAACAATGAACCAATACAAGTGGTGTGTGTTTGTTGTCAAAATTGAAGTAATTGAAACCCTGTTATGATTTCCTTTGAATGATCAATAGTGTTAAATAACTTGTGCATTTACAAAAGAATGCATGGATATATACGTAACATATGATTTAGTAGATAATGCATGATTTATTTAAATAAATAAAAAGTAAATCAACAGTTATGGAATAATTACTTATTTATAGTATTAAGATTAAATTTTCCAATTTTGACACAAATGGTTTGCTCCCATATGTCCACAATCAACATACTGATGTGAAGGAGAATTACATTGTAAATAAGGAATACCACAGTGTAATTTTCTATACATTAAAATTTTTGGGCTACTTCAAAATTGTGGCTACTGGAAGTCACATTATACTTTAGTCTTACCACAGAATTCTGTAACATCAATGGTTCCCATTAAATATCTTGGGGAGCAATCACTACACTCATAAGGAAAACAAAATAGCATCAGGATAGGCAGTACAAAGACTAGCATCACATCCATTTGAGCTAATTTCTTTTTTGGTTTGACACCAATGGACATCCTAAATGACCCATGAAAAATGAGATTAATGCAGGAGCTTTTAAGGACTTATGACAATTATAATACATTCATTTATAGAACTGAAATCGGTTCCCATTTCCTTATAACGACCATATATAATAGTTCACATTGACCAGAACTGATATTATAGAAGAAACGAGGAAAGGCATCTTTTGAAAGGTCCAACTTCATGAAATAGGCAACAGAGGACTGCAAAAATATAAAAATTGGTCATTACTTCATGGTCTATGAGAGAGGAATTCAGTTGTGACTTTAGTTAAAGGGCAAGTCTCAAATAAAATCTGTTAGTAATAATATCATAGTCAGGCCTAATTAAACACTTAGTAGCTATAATAAATGTCCTTTATATATCTACGCTTTCATGTAGCTATAGGATGAATTGAAACGTTAAGTCTTGGTCATTATGATAAGTACATAATTCATTTATGTAGGGGATGATAGTAATTATGATAAATATATAGTATATAGCATCCTTCTTGTAGCATAATAGAAATTAGGACATAGAAGATTATGATAAAGTGTCTATTCCTTTATTTAGGAAGATAGCTTTAGATGATAATTTAGGCTTATAGTAGTTATGTGTCTATCCTTCATGTAGGATGATAGCATAGAATGATAAGCTAAGATTTAGCAGTAATAATAAATGTCTTTCTTTATGGTGTTTTCATGTATGAGGATAGTATAGAATGATAATTAACCTTTAGAAGTTATGATAAATGTCTATTAGGATGATGATGCCATAAAAAGATAATTAATAACAGCAGTTATTGATAGTGTCTAATAATTCATGTAGGATAATAGAATAGAGTGACAAAAAATTTGTAATGGTTATGTTACATCATATTTCCTTCATGTAAGATGACAGAAATTAGGAATGAGAGTTATGATAAGTAACGTTTCCTTTAATTGGAATTAAGACATAGAGACCATTATAAGTAGCTGCTTCCTTCATGTAGGAAGTAGGAATTTAATATGTAGGAGATTGATAAAGTTTTTATTTCTTCATCCGGAAGATAGCTTTGAACGATTAATTGACATGTGTCTATCTTTTAATGTCTCTTGAATATATGATAATATAGAACTTAGTGGTAATGACAAGCATCTACTATTATATAGGATAATAGGATTTATGAATTAGTAGTTATAAATGTCTCATGTAGGATGAGGTTTACAGGTGTAGACTCCTATATATAGAATGACTTACATATGCATGATTTATACATTAATTTATACTTTATTCTTATGTGTATTTGCATTGTAAATTGTTTACATAAATTTTAGAAGTTTCTGTGTTGTTTTTAGGACAACTCTGTTTTTAACTTTCTAAACAAAGATTTTTTACACTGGTCTAGAGTTGGTTTTGAATTAATTTTCAAGCCTTAATATTATGGCGTAACAAAATCACATAGTATTATTTTGTATTTAGAAATAGGGGGAACTATGGTTTATTTAATAAATATGGTACTTATTACCAGATGAAGAAATAAAAACTTATTATTAATCTCTATGTATTTAATTCATACTTATCCTACATGAGGTGAAAGGAGTTTGATAATGACTGAGTCCAATGTGTGGAATATACGGGGATAAGTTCAATATTTTTGTTTTTTAAAAAATTGTTACTTGAAACACATTGAACTTTACTCTTAACACAGAATTCTGTAACATCACTGTTTCCCGATTAAATTACTTGGTGAGTAGTCACTACCACTCATCAAAAAAAAACTGCATCACACGATAGGGTACAAAAGGCACTAGAATCACATACATTTGATGGCTAAATTTTTTTGTTGACACAATCGACATCCTAAATGACCGAAAAATGAGATTAATGCATGGAGCTTTTAAGCTTATGACATTATAATACCATTCATTAAGAGACTGAAAGGGTCCATTTCCTTATAAAGACCATATATAAATATTTACTTGACCAGAAACTGATTTGAAAACGAGGAAAAGGAGGCTTTGAAGGTCAATTCAGAAATAGGCAAAGAGGCGCAAAAATATAAAATTGGTTTTACTTATGGTCTATAGAGAGGATTCTTTGACCCTTTGGGGACCTTTTAATTTTATTATGTAACAAATTCCTACATTAACTTACCGTTGGGTTTTTTCAGATAACTAGGATCTAAATCACTGAACCTCTTGATGTTCTTTTTCCGTTGATGTGTTCACTTTTCGGAGTAGAAAATGGAGCTTGAGTTAAATGGCCATGTGTTTTTTAGCATCACATTTAAACTTCCTTTTATTTAGAGAAAACAAAAACTACCAGACTCCACTGTTTTGGTACAATTTTACCCTGGTTGAAATGGTATAAAACAAACAAAACTTTTCCCAAAAAAGAAAAACAAAACTTAGCATAAAATTAAACAATGTTTTTAAATTTATTACATTAACCTATGTTCAATTATGAAAGAACATCCTCAAGAAATTAGGGCTAGAAGTTATTAAAGAGCCCACAAAATATCTAAATGGACTTTAGTTGATTATATCTATAGACCTGAAGTCACCTTGTCATATGACAAAAAAGCTTATAATATAAAGCAAACAATACTATAAACTATTAAAAGAATCTCAGCTCTCGTCATTCTAAATATAATCTTTTTCCAAAACACAGCAAAGCAAGCAAGTGTCTATTCCTTGAAAACAAAATGAAAAATGGTGATTCCAATACCTTCAAACTTTTCTATAGTTAGTGTTTGTGTTACGTTATAGGAATGTAGTTTAAATTATACAAGAAAAACCTATTTATGTATGCTATGACTAATAATTATGAAGGACAATATTGTAAATTTCTAATTAAGTGTTAGCAGCAATAAAAAGTTTATACAGAGCTATGGCAAAAAACTTATTTATTATCTATATATTAAGTTTCTAAACAAGGTGTAGTTGTAGATAGTAAGGCCTAAGTATGCACGTATTTCATTAGCTTTCTGCTTGTTATTTACAATTAGAACCTTCAATAGCAGAGATAACTGTGTCCCAAGTAATAAGTTTCTTGGTTACCACTAGTCTTCAGATATTAATCACTTTAGATAGTTTGTCAGTTGGTTTGCCATCTAAGCCATCCAAATCATTTTCAGAGATACGGAGAGCTAAACCAATAATTCGCCATTGATATTGATATCAACTAGTTGTCTAAGGAGATCTATGAATCGGGTATATCTTTTAAGATATTAGAAGAACCTGAAAGATAGAATAAAATATAAAATAGTATAGTATGTTTATTGAATTCAAACAGTATAAATGTAACTACCAAACTGACTATATGACTGTCATATCTGAACTTACTAACAGAATATTAGGTGGGGACTGTACCTTTGCTATCATTAATAGTATCAACACAAAATTTTAATGTATTATTCAAAATATTGTGTGATAATTAAAACAAAGTCTTGTAGTAAAGCTCAATAACTTTTTGTCTGATCTAGAGCAATACATGAAATTATAATATCTAACTTTAGGTGCTTATTTACAGTTTTGACCAATTCTCATAACATTTCATGTAGATGGTACCAAATGGTAAGTCAGACAGATTATGGTTTAGACATTAATTAGTGCTATATTTTAGCATATAGTAAGAACATAGTTATGCATTATGTGCAACAGAATGAAAACAAATACAGATAACTGAAAATCAAGATGCTGCATTGTTTTTGGAGTAGTAATAAACATTACATTTAAAAAAAGATGAAAAAAAAGTATATACTTTCAAAATTTAAGGCTTTCAATAAAAAGGTTTAATATTAAAATATTTTTAAGAATAGGTTTAATATTAAAATATTTTAAAGAATATTCCAAAATTGTGCATACTGCTTATTTGAATAACAAAAAGGATTCAATGTTGTATGTATTAATAGTGTGGGTTAAAAGCTATTACATATATAGAAAATTGCACAAGCTTTAAACTATATGATGTGCTTCTTAATAAATTTATGGATTAAATTTTAATATAGTAATTATTTGAATTAGCTTTTATTGAGCAATTTTGTTTTGTTTGTGCATGCACATAAACTCCTCACTAAATAATTTAGTGAACTATACTGAAAAAATCATCAATTCATTTCAAAAATGTCTTTTCACAAAAAATATTTAGTTTGAGAAAAAGGTTAGTTAGCACAGAAAAAGCAGAATCTACTAAGTAGAAAAAGAAATCTTGCTAGCGTAAAAAGGTTCAGTTATATATAATCAGCCACACCTATTGTTCTAGTACTAGCTATGAGTAAACATAAGTATAATTTTAGGTGCCATGGTGTTACATGTATATTGCAATTTAACTTTATTCATTTGCTACGATCATAAATGCAAAACATAAATGATTAAAACCCTCAAGCCATAATAATAGCAATAAACAAATTGAAAGAACTTATTTTTAATATCTGCAACCATGCTTGTTGGCCTGGTGTCAAGTGACTGGTTGGCTTTCACCCCGGCCACAACAAGTAACGTATTCTTTTTTTCGTCGACACGAAATAGTGGTGAAGTTCATCCGAAGAGCAGAAACAATGAAAAATATATTGAGGAATTGGTTGTTGGAGTTCCTTAACAATCAAGGTTACAATTGTGGTGCATACACGATTAAGTCTATCTCTAGGCCAGAGTAGTAAATCTCAATAGAGTGAATGGAATCAATTAAAAAGTACATTTCCTGGTTCACCAATACAAGTTAAAGTTAGAGCATTTCGGTATTGTTGAGATTTAGGCTCGATAGTTTGTTCAATTTTAAATTTAATACGTGATGCAAGTGGCATACAGTCAAGCTGCAGAAGTTGAACAACCAATGTACAAAATAAACCTCGAGAAAGAGGCTTCATATCCCATGTCAAAATGAGAGAGTCTCTATCGCTCGATAAGTCAGAAAAAGGGAGAACTGCAGGCAGAAAATATTGACCTGATTCTGGAAGAGCAGCAATAATATGTAAATGTCCCATCAACTTCAAGAAATCATTTGCAGTAAATATTTCAGAAAAACCTTTTGAAAGCTGTGGGTAAGTAAGTGTTCTTCAAAAATACCTTCTGTTTTTAGTAACTGTGGTGTTCATAGTCAATGAATATATTTGTTTTCTTCTAGGCAATTAATAACATCAGCAAATGATATAGAAATCAAATCAGACAGTATATTGAAGAGTGGTTGTGGATGAAGAAAGACCGCATTGGGGAGGATATCAGGAAAATAAAGAAAAATGGTCAAGTTGTGATAGTACATTAATGCAGCTTTAACTTCATCAGGGTTCATTGATAGATTTTTACAATACTTTTGCATTCGTTAAAGCTCACTATTTTTGTTCCAGAAGTCTGTTCTAGTTTGTCAAGATCCAGTTGAAACAAAAACCATCGAGCAGGAATTTCTGCTTCTATAAAAGACTGGCATATTCTATTACGCAAACGATTAGCCATTTGTTGTTCTTTCTTATCTCTAGCCATTGTGTTTATTGGAAAAATTACTTCAGAATCTTTGTCTTTTACTTTATAAGGAACCACTGTGTCACTGAATTGATGATCAACAATTGGCCAAAGCACCTTTATTCTTTTCTTGTAGAGAATTAACAGGATTTTCCAGCTTATCGTAGAAAGGTCCCTAGCACTATTGATTGAGGTTTCCTATGAGAAGGTCTAGTAACTATTTTATTAAACGTAACAGGTTTAGTTTGTGCCACTAATCGAAGAGAAGATTCAAGTAGCTGTAAGTTACTAATTCTGTGTTTAACAGGCACACCAATTGGCACTCCTTGAACACAGTATTTGAACTCAGGATAATCACTTAGTTTTTCAGTAAGCTTGTGTGTGATAATATTGACAGAATTGTATTGTAACAACACCGGAGCAATGTCTAGAAAGGCAGACTGACCACCAGTATCAACAGCATAGATCCAATGTATTCGATAAAGTTCATCAGAGTCATCATCTATAACTGTTATAGCTTCAAGCATATCTGGAGGTGGAGGAATTTCTTCATCATATTCTAATGGAATTTCAGAAGTACGAACACCATTTCCTTATTCCTTGAGCAATCAGAACTCTTAGTGAATTCGAGTCAATATTTTTCCAAGATGTACACTGACCACTTGTTTCAGTTCCAGTCATAAAAGTAGAAGTCTTTACACTACTTTGTTCTAGCTTCTTTACTTTCATTAGAGGTTACATCTACAGTTTCTACTTCTGAATCTTCAGATGCATCAGAGGTTTTCCACAATCCTAATTTCTGGTGTAGCTATAATTGGAGTGCTATTGTGTTTTTCAAGTGGAGGTTGATTAAGCAATAACCTTAATAATGATGATTTACCAGTTCCTGGAGGACCTGAGAGGGTGAGTTTAGTCCATTTGACAGTGACATAGCCCTCCTTCATTGCTTGGAGCAGTAACTTATCAACGTCTATATAAAAAAGAATTAATAAATATTAATACTATCATTTCAAATGAAGATGCATGCCAAATTATTTGAATATAATGGCAATAACTATGGATAGCTATCCTATGAATTACATAGCCAGCATGATTTAAAGATTATGCTTTAGTAACATTGATTTAACTTGACAATCATTCTTTGCCTGATTATCCTAACAAAGTGATAAACCTATGTGATATAATGAAACCTCAGGCTCACTGTGACAATGCATTGCTATTTTTTTGCTAATTGAGTACTGACATATCAGCAAACAATTTTAAAATATATGTGGCAAATCCTATCATATGAAACATATACTCAGTTTTTGGAAAAACTGACATTAATTTAGTGAAAGATAGACAAGACCTACAAAGATTTAAAATTACCAGCAATGTCTATGAAGACATAGCTATAGAATGTCATAGGCATGAGGAGAAGGAAGCTATATGCATAGTGTATATATAAGCAGGGTCTGTTATACTCACCATCATAGTTGCCTGGTTAAGGTAATCAATATATCTTGCATTAGCTACAGAGATTGATTGGTTTATTCAATTGAGTTTCCCTTATCATATACAACAATAGAATTTTCCAAAAAGTGAGTCGGACATAATACATCCACATAGTAAAAAATAATTAGAATTGTATAGCCAAAAGCAGGCAAACTGTGTGTATATTGATGTATGCAGAAACTTGCCTTTTGTAGGTAATCATATATCTTTCAGCTAGACATTGATTTCTTATCACCAAGCATATAACATTATAGTTTTCCAGTAATAACGATGTGATCAGTATAGTCCATCCAACATTTTTTGAACTCATACTTGGAGCTAATTTTAAAATACCAAGAAACACGGAGGCCCACACAAGTATAACATTCAAAAAATTGAAGATGATACAAGGTCGTGTCGTGTTGGAGCTAATTTTAAAATACCAGGATAACTAAAATATGAACAAAAAAAGAAATGAACAATTTAGTATTATAAATATATTGTATCTAAATATAAAAGTAATAATAAAACTTAAAAATTTGAAAGTACATGTAGGTATACAATGCCCTATAAGTAGTATAAAAGGCAAGTATAATACATTGTGCACGCTCAATCCCTACAAAAGTAGCCTAGTAGCTATAAGAGGATAGATTTGTATGTACAATGTCTATTTTCACTATCTTGTTTTGTTTTGGTATAGAAATCTGTATTTTCAATTTTATTCTATAATGCTTTAATTACTTGTTCATCTTCTATGTTTGCAAGAATGCTTGATGGCAGGTAGGTGTTAAATAGGTATGTGTGCCATGCAGAAGCTATAATCAGTTGTTAAAGGTAAATGAATTATCTTTGCAAGATTATCATTTATTCCTAAAAGTAAATGAGAAATTGATCCTATATTTAGTTAAAAACTTGCTAGAGAAATTCAAATACTGCATCAGTAACATTGTACTTTTACAGGTTCAGCTATATAACTTTTTATGTGTGTGTGGAGCCAGTAAATGACATTATCAGATGCAAGGAGTAAGCATAGGAAAAATGGTGTTTAAAACAAGTAAAAATATGGAAGAAATGGCAAATAAAAGCAGAAAATATTTTCAAGAAGTATCACATTGACTATATATATTGCATTAAAGTGGTCTGACTATCATACAGGCTATTTAGTGTTCTGCAGAATCAAAAGGTAATAGTACACATTGTTCATTAGAGGCTTTTAATGATCTAGGTAGTATATCAAATCTATCAACTGGGTGAAAAATGCTGTACATTACAAGACTAAAAGGTACTATACTGATCTGTTTATAGACAAAAGTCTTGTTCTTTCCCTGACTTGCTGCAATGTAACACTGAATAACACTACTGATTATAGCTAATTTTAAAGAAAAATCCATGGTTGATCACAGGGCTAGAAGCATTGACATTAAAGCATGCACTGGGAGCACTGCGTGGAAATCAGACCAATGCTTTTCGTTATACTATACTTAAATACAATAATACAATAAGACTGTTTCCTGTATAATATTTCTTCTTTATTTTTGCTTGTTTTTAAATACAATGTAGTCAATCAATGCATGTATACCTAATTTCATGCATTCCATTATAATAAATAGGAAGTTTTAAAGGCTCATTCTGCAACTAGTGCACCATTTTGTCTCTATTGTCAAGCTTTAGTTTCAGTTAAATAATGGACATTGAATCATTTTTTAATTAGAGATTACATTTATGTAATAAAACAATAGTGTCAAGAAAATCAGTTCAGTTGCCTTTTAAAGAAGTATGAACCATTGCTGGCCATTCACTATATTTAGCATGAGTATCATGCACTATACTTGAAAACTATAAAGTAGGTAATGGAGTTGTTTGAAACTGTTGTAAATTCACAATATGAAATATCAGATTATGCTGGAAGCTACATCACAAGTGTAGCAATTTGCAATAGTTTAGCAACAAAGGTTTGCCATAAAAAGTTCTGAAGTAGAGTGGTGACAATGTATTTCAATCAACTTTATACAAACTCATGTAATACCAACGTTAACGTTAATGATTTATGAAAATTTTGAGCAAATAATATGTAGTTATTTCGAAACAAATTCGATTTGTTGAATTAATACTTTAGATATTTGCACATGAAGCATGTACTTTTGTACTTATCACATTAGAGCTAATACATCAATTCAGTTGTTACAAAGATTGGTAGAGTGAATGTGATTTTGGTGAATCAAGATTAATAAAAAGCATCATCTTTATTTATGCTATAGTAATTCTTATACAAATGATATGTCAAAAAAATTCCTGGATGGGTATCTAAATAATTACCATGGATACTATGACAACAATGCTGTTAATAACTCTCCATGCATGTAATTAGGCAGTTGCGTAATAAGTGCACTCGTATGTGTTGATTGCTGCATATGTAATGAAGGTAGGTGTTAATGAGTATTAATTAGAGTAATGATTTGAAGCTCACTTTTTGGTCCTTCTGTAAGCTATATTTGTTTTTCATTCTTTTTGTTGAGACCCTTTTGTACTTCCAATCAGTTCAATTAAAACTATTGGTCAAAAACCTAGTGACAGACTGCACATCTTGAACCATCTTCCAACAAACAATTCACATGAATGGACTATCAATCTCATTATGAAAGATATAATTTATATACAGGTATATCATTGTGAGATTCATAGTCCAAACATTTTGAATAGGCAATGTTGGTTCTATATAAACCATATAGACCTCATTGTAGTTAATATTAAACTTATTGTATCTAACAGATGACAACAGCTAGTTCCTTATTCATAATCAACAAAGTGGCTGGTTTTTTAATGGACCTGATGAGATGCTTCATCAGTTCAGTCATTACTGCAAAATTTTATAGGCTGTACGAATCTATATGAGTTTTATCACAGACCTTTCCTTTCTTAGCAAGGGGCAGTAATACTAGACTATTATAAACTACTAATTGAGAGTACAAAAGGCTATTACAAAAACGACCTCTAGCAATACTAATCCAGTATTAAATAATTTATTATTAGTGAACAATGCATTGCATTCAGAGCCACATATAACATTAAATATTAAGATTAGATAATAGTTACCTGTTCTAGGTCCAGGGTTCAGTTCCACATCACCAGATAAAATAAGAAGAAATGACAGAAACACAACGATAGATAAGACCATATTACAACCATGATAACGGGCACTAGAAGTTCTTGAATGAAGTGACTCCTTTCTTCCATTACAACTGTTAGTTTCTTTGTTATATGGCATCTGACGAAGACACCATAGCCCAATACTGGCTCTCCATTGACAGATATCTATCATATTGTCAAATAATATATTCTGGATGAACAACTTGATATAAAGACACCGCCTTTATGGAGGGAAATCAGATTTCCTTTTGCGTATGATACGAATCCATGGCAACATAAAACAATTTGCGCTAATAAGTAGTTAATAAATATCGTTAATAAAATTAATATTTTAATAGGAAAGCCCATGCCATATATAATACCTATTGTTCTGGAAGATACTATATACTAACTTCACAGTGAAACTCTGACTAAATCTACAAGGTTTAGATAAATCAATTAGCCGCAGTGTTTATGGAAGATTATACAGTGGCGCTCAAAATAGTTCGGCCCACCCACGTGTTTTTCATTAAAAATAGTACTTAAGGTTATTTTCTTAGACAATGCGCAGTACTTGATAGAACATCTTACAGCTGCTCAGTTACGTCTATCGAAAGCTGTTTACACAGGAGCAATTAGAGCAGCGGTTATAAACTGTGTTTAAAGTCCTTTGACTTACAAAGAGGTGCCTGGAAACAATTAGAAAAAAGCTGACCACAACATGGCCAGAGGAAAACCCACCAGTGAGTTCCAGAGAGGTCAAATTATAGCTTTGCACCAACTTAAACTGTCATCTAGGGCTATATCAAAACAATTAAAAATACCAAAAAGTACAATAAATGATATTTTCCAAAAAATACAAGAAAAATAAATCAGTAACTGATGAACCACAAGTTGGACGTCCCAAATTATCTTCAACACAAGAAGATAGAAGTTCTCGTATTGAAGTCAATTAGAGATCGTAAACTAACAGCACCTCTTCTGAAAAATATATGGAAGGAGGAAGATAATGTCATGGCTTCCTCAAGTACAGTGAAGAGAAGACTGATAGATGCCGGATTAAATGGTAGAATATCGAGAAGGAAACCACTGTTACTGCCGAGACACAAAACAACAACGTCTCCAATGGGCAAAGGAACACAGGGACTGGACAGAGGATATGTGGAGTAAAGTTGTATGGTCTGATGAGTCCAAGTTAATCTCTTCCATAGTGATGGTCGAATGTACATACGACGTAGACTATCAGAAGAATTTAACGAGGATTGTATACAGGGTACAGTAAAGCATGGTGGTGGTAGTGTGATGGTGTGGGGATGTATCTGTGGCAATGAAAAGGGCATATTAGTACAAGTCAAAGGCAAGATGGATAGATTTCAGTATTTAGAAATACAGAAAAATGCAATGATTCCATCAGCTGGTCAATAAGAGGTTTGGACTACATTTTCATGCATGACAATGCATCTTGTCACAAGGCTCATATAATAACAGATTGGATGAATGAAAATGACGTTAATTGTACTACATGGCCAGCACAATCTCCAGACTTAAACCCAATAGAGAACTTATGGGACTACTTAGAGAGGAAACTTGAAAAAATTGCCAACAACAACTCTCTCTCAATTATGGGACACACTAAATGATCTTTGGGAGAATATACCATCAGAGATAATACAAAACCTGGTCTCGTCAATGCCACGAAGAATCGAAGCTGTTATCAAAGCAAGGGGGGGGCACACAAAGTACTAGGTATCTTTACTTACAAAAGATATTATTTTATTTCTTTTTGTCAAAAAAAAAACACGATAATAAACATCATTCCTAGTTTAAAACACAGATATTACTTACCCTAAAGTTTCTCCAACTTCTTATGTAATTGTAACTGACTCCACACCACTCAGTGTTAGGCTTTCTCTTCAAAAATAGCACAGAAACAGTACACGTGTAGTTGTGGTTAATTAAATAAACTCAAATAATGCAACTTCCGCGTGGGTGGCCGAACTCTTTGAACGCCACGGTATTATCAACTCTCTTTAAGCATTTATATATGGCTAACAACAAAATCAAGGAGTGCTGTGTGGATTATTTTGATGAAGTGTTACTGACTTGCTTATGTCACCCAATAGTACACACACAGTAATAAATTACTACTCAATTGAAAATGTCATAATGAAGGCATATAAGGGCTGTTTTTAAAAATTGTCTATAAAAACTATTTGTTTTGCAGAGGCACCAAAAGGAGATCCAAAGTATATAAATGGAATGTACAAATGAAGATTATAAGAATAGTAAACTGGCAGTTTAACATATTATTTGTAACTCTAGTGTAGAAAAGACCAAACCCTTTGCTTAGAAAGTGAGGTCTGGTCTACCCACATAGTACTGTTGTCGAAAAAGAATTTCATTAAGCATGTAAACTGTAGTTTGTAATTATTACATGTTACTAGGTTTAATCTGATAGAATATTATTTATTTTTAGAAAAATGTGAAATTAATGATGCAGATATGTCTTACAACTTTATTAGCATTTTTAGAATGTTTATAGTTAACTTTTACTACTAAAGTTGTGCATCATTAGTTCACAAATAAATCACTGATATTTAATTATCAAGGAAATGCAAATGAAATTTAAAACATAACTACAACATTGGTATAAACAACTACTTATTACTGTATAATGTATAAATTTGTCACATGCATGTACACAATTTTGTGTATATAGTATAATGCATTCATCTTACACATGATGACATTTAGTATGTTAATGCTAGGTGTACAATAGGCAAAAATATATTTCAATACTTTATTTAACAGCTGGCTATCACAATTTATTAATGTCATCAAATAATTTATATATCCGTACAGTATTGTCATGCATGTACAGTTATGTGTACTTGATTTTATTTCAACAGCAAAGGCCATTATGCTTTGGTAAAAATTACTACCAGATTATCTTATATGTAGTTACACCTTTGTATATGGCTTCGGATAATTTATAGTTTCTAATGCATCAGGCTATGTTAAAATTGTATAAAAAGGTTCCTTATATCAATCTACTTTGCTAGTACAACATCAGCTGTAGACTATAATCATCTTTTTACTTAGTTGGGGCAAAAAGTGAATGCATATTGATCAAGTGAATGGTTAGAGAGACAAGGTAGTATTTTCATGGCTGGCAGGGTATAGACGTTTCTTTGATTAAATAAAGTGATGCATCTGTCTTGAAGCACTAAATGTGAGTCTTAATGAATTATGATAACATAGTTTCTTGGTAAAGCTATCAAGCTAGCTCCTTCTCCTTTTGATGAACTAATTGGTCTAGACAAAGTGTATTAATAATAACAACTTATGCTACTAATACAGTACTAACATTGTGTCTTCCTCCATGAAACAATGATGTCACTTAAAACAGTATAATATGATTGGATGTACAATATTTAGTATGGTTATATACTGTAGTAAGGATTTAAACCTGATTGAATATCCTTTACAATTAGCAAAGTGTGAAATTAATGATCCAGTATCTCTTACAATGTTATATTAACATTTTGACTGTTTACAGTTATTAACTTTTATTACAAGAATTTGTATATCACTAGTTGAGAAATAAATACTGAATATTTGATTATTAAGAAAATGTAAATAAAGTTGAACACAAACACAATATAAAAAACAACACATTGTTTTAATGTATAATAATTGTTAAATATATACTGTTACAAGTATATAGTACAATGCCCTCATCGTAATGAGACAAAAGATGATTATAGTCTACAATTGATGCTGTACTAGCACAATAAATTGATACAAGGAATTTGTTTATATCAATTTTAGCATAGTCTAATACATTAAAAACTACAAATTTTATGAAATACTATTTTAAATGACATTGTATGACTATTGAAAACTTTGGCGTTAATAGTTATCTTTTTGTTTTATGAAAAAATTTTAATATGAATATTTCACCATTAACGTACCCAAGCACTCAGGTCTCTTTCTCAGAAATTAAAACATAGAAATTATGATAAATGTCTATTCCATCATTTAGGAAGATAGCTTTAGATGATTATTTATGTTTAGTAGTTATGACAAGTGTCTATCCTTCATGTAGGATATGATATATGCCTATTACTTCATGTAGGATGATACCATAAAATGATAATTAATACTCAGCAGTTTTGATAAGTGTCTACTAACATGGAGTGACAATATAAATGATGTGATGGTTATGCTACATTCATATTCCTTCATGTAAGATGACAGAAATTAGGAACGGTAGTTATGATAAGTAATGTTTCCTTAATTTATGATAATAGAAATTAAGACATAGAGACCATTATAAGTGACTATTCCTTCATGTGGGATAGTAGGAATTAATACATAGAGATTAATGATAAGTTTCTATTTCTTCATCTAGGAAGATAACTTTTAATGATAATTATGGACAGGTGTCTATTCTTTTATGTAAGATGATGTCTTTGAATGATAATAAAGATTTTGTGATAATGAAAAGCATCTACTTCTTTATATAGGATAAAATTAATAGGATTTATGACTTAGTAGTAGTTATTATAAATATCTATTCTTTCGTGTAGGATGAGGTTTACATTTTGACAAGTGTAAACTCCTTAATATAGAATGAACTACATATGCATCAATTTATATATTTAATTTATACTTTTATTATCTTATGTTTCTTTTAATGTAATTTTCACATAATTTTAGAGTTTTTGTGTGTTTTTAGTAAATTTATTTCTACCTTTTTAAACAAATGTTTGTACATAGCGTACAGTTTAAATTAAATTAAAGCCTTTGAAATTACTGGCATAACAATCACATTGGTGTTTGTTTTTAGAAAGTCATAATATGATGCCACAATGGAACCATGCTAAAATAAACATTTGGGACTATAATTTTTATTTATTTAAAAAGTGGTACTTGAAGTCACGTTACACTTTAAGTTTTACCACAGAATTCTGTAACATCACTGCATCCCATTAAATATCTTGGTGAGTAGTCACTTCAATCATCAAAGACACAGATGACATCAGGATAGGCAGTACAAACACTAGAATCACATATATTTGACCTACATTTTTTTGGTTTCACATCAAATGGACATCCTAAATGACCATGAAAAATGAGATTAATGCCATGGACTTTTAAGACTTATGACAATTATCATCACATTCATTAAGAGACTGAAATCAGTTCTCATTTCCCTTACAACCACCATATGCAAAAATATTTTACATTGACCAGAACAGATATTATAGAACCAATGAGGAAAGGCATCTTTGCAAGTCTAATTGGGACAATAATTTGGTAATACTTGACTATTGAGTGATATTTTATAGCTCCAGAAGCATGAGACACACTTGTAATAGTATATGTTCATTTGAATTAATGTAGTTGTTGTACCACATGATCTAATATTAATATCATTGCAGTTATTTTTCTCTAACAGATTTCCAGTCTGCTAGTGCTTTTAATTATTCAAACAAAGTAAATGTGACATTTAATGGGCATTACTATATTATGTATATAACTATCATAACAATTCTTAATACTAATTTTATAATTAAAATGTTTGGCTATTAAACAGTAAATGATTTAAAGCTAGAAATTGTTTATAACATATATCATTATGATGTCATTAATACTCACATTCAACTTCTTTGTCACATAAGTCTCAAAATAACCTGACAGACATTTACAAATATAATTTTCCAGCATGATATGACATGTACCACCATTACAAGGGTTAGAATCACATGGCATACCAGACTATCATGATGTAACAGTATACCATATCCGTATGATAAGTACATAGAATATGTACATGCTAGCATTTATAATTATATGGCATGCATAACAACAACTACTGTTAATTATATTACTGACAATTACAGTGTTAACCATTAAAAGACACTGATTTCCTAACAGTATTGAGTGACAATTTTATTATAGATAAATAAGTACTAGCAAGAAAAGGGTGGGGATATCCTAATTGATTTAGCAAAGCAACAGTCACCTTCCATAACAATAATAGTGTTGTACAAGAGAAGGCAATGAATTTCCTTTAATAAAACAAATGAACATAATGTTAACACTTCACATTTCAACTTATATTTGTAAAACGAGGTGCAAACAGTGTAAAAATTCCAATTCATTGAAGTCTACTCATTAGGGTTCTAGATTCACCAATGAATCATTGCTTGTGAGAAGCACAGACAATACGTCAGAAAGTTGACAGTTGAAATGATATAACTATATGTAAGTGATAATTGATTTAAGTTAATTGAAAAAATATACTGAGTTATTTCAGACTTGTTAAATAAGACTTATTAAATATTTTTAAATTTGTAAAAATATACATTTTAATTAAAAAAGTAATTACATAAAAATTCAGCAACATAGCAAGATAAAAGGCTCCTCTTAAAAGGCATGCATCAAAATTCAAAAACCACTTATGGCAGCAATAACAATGTATACTAAAATAGTTGTAGCTGCAAATTAGTGCACATGCAATCAAAACACGTTCAATTCTGAAACTGCTAAAGTATACGAGAGCTGCAGACAGGGCAACTACTTTATTTTGGCGAGATGACCCTTCAATGGCTGCACTATATAGCCTTCAGAAACTTTTGGGTGTTCGGAAAATCACTGCAAGTTCCTTTTCTCTAATATCATTTTCAGCCTTGCAATCTCAGTGACAAACCTTTTTGCAAAACTCCAAGCAAACATCAAGGACAAGCTTATAATGAGATGGTGCTACTAATAAGCTAAGTAACTGTAAATGAATATATGCAAGACGTGTTTTCTCCATTATAGAAACTCCTGGATTTCATAAACCAGCTAATATAATACATACTTCCTGGCAAGTAGGTACCTATTTCCAGAATTGTCAAGGACATACATGGTATTGCTGTAGTGGAACTTCCCCAGCAAGCTTTTTAAACTGAGCAATCCATTTGTAAATTGCTTCCAATTATCATTTTGTCCAAAAATAGGCGCGAAGAAGAAAACTCGATCAAATAGTTCTTTGTCAATTACAACAAATGAAGCATGTTGGGCGTAAATAGTGATGAAAACATACTTGTCAGGTGTTGGTGACATTTCATTTTTGACTGACTGTAAATCATAGAGTCCTTCTGCTTTTTTTCTCATTAGCTGAGCTGTTTCTATCATTTTCATCTTCAAACAGACTCCTGTCAATATTCTCTCCAAAAAAATCGTTCATTTTGAAAATTTAATGGGCGGTGTTAACATTAAAAGGAGGATTCTCAGCCTTCTGTTTTTTTTAGTAATAATTATTTATTAAATTTAAACTAATTTAAAATTAATAGTTAAATAGTTACTAGACTAAATGCAGGTCATGCATTATTGGGAGTGTACCACAAGATTAACACATTCAGAACAAGTCAAAGTTGCAAAGCATAGGAAACTGTTTGTAACAAACTGTCAAAATTGTAAGGACAGACCTTATATGACTTTCCCTTTCACTACAACATTACGTCATAGCTAAATTGTGAAAACTCTCAATATTGAAAAACAATGAACACTGATTGTTAATTGTGTAGATTTATATTAGTCTTATTTAAAACAAACTTAAAATTGAATAGGATTACGTGAATTAGGTCACAGGCTTGTTAAACATAACAAGACTAGCATTACACTTTCTTTCTCTCAAAGAGATAAAAACTATTAAAGCATGGCTCAGTCATGTATTATGAGATTATCAGTGCTTACTTTTTCAGTCTTGGATAGACTTTGGACTTAATATAGCTTTCAACCTCATGGTCTTCAACTGGAAGGAAACTTGTATAAACAAATCTGATAATGGATGTTTACCTAGAAATCTGTCTGTCCATTTCTCTGATTTATGATCCTTTTATTCATCTAATCACTAACTACCGTCTATCAATCCATCCATCCATCATTACTTTACATTCATAAATACATATACATCATACACCACTCTACATAAATCATATCAATAACCGTCCATTGTATTATATTTATAATCCATTTTCAATCTCCATATTCATCCAATACCTTTCCCTCTCCCTGTCTATCAAGGTGGAGCAACTATACTTCCATTCCAACAAAAGGATTCCTAACAATACCTAACTTCCATCGATCAGATTGGGGTAAGTTAGTAGTTATTGGACCACTTTATTCACTGAGATCAATATGGTGGAGCATAGAATAGGTTATCATAAACATTTGATTTTAAAATGAGTGCATTCGCAGACTTTAATTCCAAATTCATAGTAATACATTCATGTAAGCTGCAAATTGGTTGTTAAAATAACTGAACAATTGTTAAAGTGTGGAAGGAGCTCAGTACTATCAATGCATTATATAATCAACTACTTAGGGTTTAGGTTTGGAATGGGGTCTAGTAACAGTATAAAATATGTTATAATACTGGTGATGCTACTCCCACTCATGTAATTAAAATACTGTATTTACTTTAAAATGAATTCATAATTAAAATAGTAGAAAAATGTGATTTGTTATTATGTTATGAAAATTATAAAATCCAATTTATTTGTAGTTATCTTTTTAATTATTCCTTGTACAATCCTACAATTGTGTCTGCATACTTCTGTACCACAAAGTATCGTCTAACTTTTTGAGTGGGCCCTATAGGCAGCAAAAAATGTCAAAAAATAATAACGCACACAAAAGTTGTTAAGATAATTTAAGTGCTAAATAAAACCCCTGCTTTATTTTGCAGAAGATTAAAGTTATGCATATACCTAATTCTCCACCAGGTTCAGAAAAGTCAGTATCCAAGAGAGACCCCTTCTTAACCTAATACAGAGAAGTAAAATGACCTTGTCCTTGGTTGAATACACTGATGATAACCACTTACAGTAGCAGCATTGGAGATAGCTTTAGCATTAGCACGATCAATACCCTCTTGTATAGCAGTAAACACAGCTTGATCCTGGTTATCAAGACTTGAGATACTTTAGTAGCTGATGATCCTTTAGCTGCTATCATACTAGCAGCTTGAGCAGTTAGATCATCAGTAGGTTCATTAGTATCTGGATTCATTTGACACTATATGAGAAATAATAATATTAGCATTTTAATAAGTGAGTATATCGATGTATTAGGTGTATTTTAAGATGCATTAAATCATATAGCAGGCTACATTTAAGGAATCAAAGTTAAGAGAAGTATCTATCAGCAAAGTTAAATACCATAGATCTCTTAATAATGTGCATTAAAATGAAGAATTACTTTAAGTGTTAGTAAACAGGTGAGATAGTTATGATGATCACCAACAACCCATAACATTACTGAGAAAGGGACCTCTTGTTTTTATATTGTTTTCAATGGGAACTGGAGCTATATTCTCTCCACCACTAGTAATGATCACTCTACATATTCAATAAGATGAAGATATTATTAATCACAGTAATAACGTATCAAAGTACACTGAGTAATACACATGTATTATGTAGACATACCGATGTTATCTGTTTTGCATGCATATAATCTAAAGTAGTCTAAAAAACACTATGCATAAATCTAGATGACCCACATATACTCAAAACTGAAAAATATGTCCACTCTACTTTATATAATGTATTTATTGTTCCAACAACATAATTTCATTCCCTTATATGTTATATAAAACTAGCCTAAACATTGGTAGTATTTACAATAATGTATTATTAAAATATACCTTTTATACGTCCAGTGATAGTGTAAAAACCATCCTAAAAGAGAAGACTATAGTGAGACAGTACAGCAACTTATACATATACCTCATCTACTATAGCTAAGTCTCCTGAATGTAACCATCCTTCTTCATCAAGAGCTTCAGCAGTTTTCTCAGCATTGTTATAGTAACCCATCATGACATTACGTCCACGACAAGCATAACTATAAAAGAAAGCTAGTTTATTATACCACAAAATTGTTAGTATAGCAATAGATGTTCTTTAAAAATTATGATATCTCTATATTATAATCTATCTATTTATCAATTACCTCTCCTTCTCCCATGTTCATTAGTGTTAACCAACTTCATTCTATTCCAATAAATGGGACGACCAACAGTACCTAACTTCCATTCACCAGATTGGATCAAGTTAGTGGACATTAAACCACACGCCTCACTCATTCCTATATGTACGATTTACATGTATATATGTAACATAAAAATACTTACCAAAGAATTCTATAAGTGTCATATTGATGGACATAAAGTACTCTAACACTTCTCTGTGTATTGGAGCACCAGCAGTCCCAAGTATCTTAGCATTGTTGAGGCCAAGAGCTTTGTGAACCTAAATAATAAACATTAATAATAAATCATTATATCATTGCCAACTCAAAACATCATACAAGAATTGTTTTCAATTTCCATGTAAGGAAGTCTTTTTGAGATGAAAAGATTAGAGAATTGCTTATCTAATGACAGTAATAAACTCTAATCAATTAGAACTAGAAATAAGTTAACAAAAGCATAAATGAGTCTTTTATCTATAACAAAAAGCCTTCAAAGTCATACTGTAGTTAGGTTCACAATTAGTTTTATTGCGTTGGCAATTAAAGTAGATGGATTAATTCATTTCCAATTTTGCATGCAACACTTAAAACTAATTGACATAAAATTATAGGGGACTTAACACATCAGTTAATTTCTCTGTATTGTTATTATTTATCTAAAACAGATATACCGTAGATCAGGAAACTTTTGCGTTACAAAAGTTTCATTTTAAAAATTTACATGTTAAAAAAATTTTCGAACATAAGAGGCGTGTACAAAATTTATTAACCATATTATTTCAATGTGTAATAAGTTCATGTAACTTATTATCGTACATTGTCCATGTTCGAATTTTTTTTTAACAACAAATCTTTCCCAATCAGGGGGTGTGTGCTGCTATCATGCTTACCTTTTTGAAACATCAGTATGTTAGCAAAAGTCCATCCCCAGGGTAGAGAAGCACTACATAGGAATAACAACATCATTAGAAATAATTCATTCATAATAGTTATGTTAGACTAACCCAGTTTGCATGTTTGTATTTCCACGAAGACCAATATCTTTAGCCCATGAGCCTATCTTGGCTTTGAATCCAGTAGTTGGAGCTAGTTCTTTCATACGTCCATAAATTTTTTCCCCATAATCTGTTAAAAATATTTCTAAGATAATGCATATTAGTGCAATTAAAGACTTAAATCATGAGCATAGTATTTATTGTAAAGAGTAAATATCCTACATATGATGAGATGAGTTATGAAAACTAATAACACATTTGTAATTTAGTGTGTTCATGATTCTCATACATTCTAACCTTGGTACACCAAAGAAAAAGTGTAGGACGTACTTCACGTATTGTAACTGCAAGAGAACCCTAAAGGAAATAATCTATTAATTCTATCTATCCATCCTAAATACCTTCAATGAGTCAGGTTGAGCAAAGTGAACAGTCCCTCCAATGTACATCATAATGAATATATCAGCAAACTATAATTAATATGATAAGAGTAACTTTATATACTATGAAATGAATGCCGTATACTTGTGCTGCAATGTGACTCCAATGGAAGATAAGACACAGAACGTTCCACTCCTCTTTCTATAATTAGAATATGTTGCTGTAAAAAATCTTGCAAGCCCATGTAATCTAAGAATAAAATAATAGCAATAGTATAATAGATCAAAAAGACTCATAGACTAACTAAAACAGTCTACTACTATAAACTTACAGCATCATGTGACAACATAACTCCTTAGGATTACCTACAGTAACCAGACTAGAAACAGAAGAATGTTTAGATTTGAAAAACCCCCCCCACGGAGCATTGTTATAAATACTTACAGTATAAATGAGAGGGTTATTGATATAATATACTTACAGTATAAATGAGAGGGTATTAATATAATATACTTACAGTATAAACGAGAGGGCATTGATAAAATATACTTACAGTATAAATGAGAGAAGCACAACAACCAGGTTTTCTGTTGAGCTATTTTATCTTCCACAAAACTGAGTATCAATACTATGTACCTACTCCATAAACTGGTCCCACTAGAGAACATAGAATATAATTAAATTTAAATACTTTAGTAAATATCTTTTTTACATAATAATAATAGAGAACAGAACATAAATTCAAATTAACAAGATAAATTAGTTAACTCTCAGTATATACCATGTTATACTAAGAAACTAAGTATCATTCATTACCTCATACACATCAGATGTTGCTCAGTGAGCTTCCCTTTAGTATTGGACAATAGCTTTTAAATTAGGTAGTTGATCTCGTATCTAGAACAATACAACTCATCAAAGTATATTACCAATTTTTAAAATGAAACTGTCAAAATTTATCAAAATATTAAGTACATGTGTTTTTGCTGTTAATATTATTTTAAAATAGAAAACTATATTTTACACAAGAAATTAACTTAACACACTATTTTTAATAAGGCATAGGTACTTACATGTAGAATCTTGTCTCTAATTGTTTCTGGTTTTCCACAACAATAATATCAGCTTTTCCATCTTCACGCAATAACTTACACACCTCGGGTCTGTTTGTAGCAAAATACCAAGAATTAGACCCCTATAATTACAAAAATATAGCATTAATTGGAAATGAAATATTCTGGATGTAGCTCTGCTAATTCAATCACAATTGTGAAATGTTATATAGATATAATTTATTAACTTTTTTAATACAACTATATCTAAAGATTGCTAACACATAAATTACCCAGCAAGGATAGCTCCAAGAGCTGATATATACCATTCTGGAATTAAAACCCAAAATTGCTACAGAGTGGTATGGCTCAAGCTCCAACTTAAAAAAAAAGAATGACAATTTACTTAGATAAAACATTGTTTACCTTCAGAAAACTCTTAGCTGCTGCTACACATTTTCTCACAATACTGTGCATATGTAATATGTCTCCATGTTTTCTCCTTCTTTATAAGCCATAGCAGTATGATCAAATATTGCTGAAAACACTGTTTTAAAACATTTGTCCCACAGTAATCGGTTCGGTTCATCCATAGCCTCCAGTCCATTCTCTCCCATTAATATGTCAACTGGATCATCAGGTTTGATGGACGTATTTAGTACGAGTGGACGTATTGGGGAGCAGTGAGGAGTGGGTCACGGGTCTCACAAGTTATAGGATCGTAGGAGCTACTGTATATCAAAAGAATTTTTAAAAAATTTAAACATTACATATGTAGTATTATGTCCCTTTCTGTGAATATTTCTGTCTAATTCAGTTTATGTTAATAATCAATTTATATCAACCATACTGTCACAGATACTTTATCAATGAATCTATTTATTCATTATTCCATTAATACCTAATTTATCAATCGATTCATCTATCCATAAAATATGACTTAAGCAAAACTTTGACCGACCCAAAAGGTCAAATGATGTCATAAAATTAAATGGTGCAGTAATGAAATTATACTTTATCTTCCCTCTGCATTTACATTAGGAGAAGCTCGCTCTTGTCAATATTATCATTAATTTCAACTATAACAAAGATATACCAATGCTATTATATCAAGTTTTAAAAAGAGGTTATGTGATATATAAAAAGTACTAAACTATAGAATGCTTTGTATAGGACAACTTTAAAATTGGTATGGGAGTAGTTTCTAGTTTATTAGCTACTATCTTAAGTGTGGCTTTGAGAGGCTTCTTACCTTCCTCTTCTTTCTCATCAAGAGAAGATTGCTCTATGACAACATTGGTCTTCATCTAAACAAAGACCATAATATTTTTACATTTATATAGGATGTTTTATAGTGACAATAATACAAAATTTGAAACCTAGTCATATCAATCAATTTATCCATTCATCCATATTAATTTCTTTTATACATCCATCATTTCTCATAGTCATTATGCATTATGTAATTTTTATTTCCATTCCAACAATGACGAAAGTACTGAATAATAAAAATACACTAATAATAGTTATAATTTGCATTCCTATGGTTAGACACTTATAATATAATATAATTCATTAGTTAGTTTATTGAACTTGCATTCTAATGTGGCTATAGTATATAAATTGTTTACACATCTCTCATGTATAGCTACACAGTTGAGCAAAACGCAACATTACTACACAATATAGTGTACTAATACAATGAATATTTCAAGTTAGTTTCAAGGGCTAAATTTTTGAGAAAATTTACATTGCCAAAAACATTATCACATTTTAATCAAATGAAAATTAATATTATCACAAACGCTTAACTACAAAGAATGGAATGGTTCTTGAAATTTGTGAAAATGTTAATCTCAAAAATATCCAATATACATCATATATTACAGAGCAATATATATATATATATATTATTATATATATATATATATATAATATATATATATATATATATATATATATATATATATATATTATAGCTGCAATTATAATTATATGACATGGTATAAAATGGAATAAATATATAAACCAAATATATAATTTTTCTGCCAGTATTGTAATCATATGTTTATGAAAGTCCATAGGTAAATCATTGATGTTGACAAGTTTGTAGCATCATCATTGATACGTAATGCCTATAATATTGTGTAGTCAACCCTTCCCTTGGCTATAGAAGACTATATAACTTCATCAGCATAGCAGGTTGGCCCAAGAAACATGAATAAAAGTTATACTGAAGCCTTAAGACTTACATTAGTTAGGCCTGCCCATTCAAGCTTTCTTATATAAACTAAGTAAAGTATTTTCTACAACATCGCTAGTATTAGTACCATTACTCAATTATAGTCAAATACATTATTACCTCCTGCAGGTAACGTTGTGTCCTCTTCATCCATGACATACACAGCTAAATCCCAGGCTGACCACCATGAAGCGCTTACATGCGCGTTAATAAGTTTTGGCATTTGTTAATAAAACAATTTAAGAATGGGGTAAACAAAATACTTTTCATAAAGATCAAATAATTTTAGTAGCTTTCAAATCATACCATTATTTTAAAGTTCATATGGTAAGTAGTTTCTCAACTAATTTCACTTATTCAGAGTAAAAATCCTTTCAATAGTTGCTGAATATTTTTGTGTCACAAAGAACCGTTTCAACTTTTGAGTAGGACCTAAAAAAACAACGAAAATTGGTTAATTCTAACAGCCTATTTTATAATATTAGCAGCTACTGCATGGTATTGTATTAAAATAGAATACTCATTTGTTACCGGACTATGACATAATAATGACCTTAAGGCTTAGATTGAATTGGAAGATGCTCTTAAACATATTTACCTAATTCTCCACCAGGTTCAGAGAAGTCATATCCAAGAGTGACCACTTCTTAACCTATATGTGAATAGTAATATAATAACAGTATTATTTTAACAGTAATATATAAGTCATCTTTAAAATTGTTTCTATATTGATGATGCATAATACAGTATATAACACATACAGTAGCAGCATTGGAGATAGCCTTTGTATTAGCACGATCAATACCCTCTTGTATAGCAGTAAACACAGCTTGATCCTGGTTATCAATGATTTGAGATATTTAGTAGCTGATGATCCTCTAGCTGCTATCAACTAGCAGCTTGAGGAAGTTAGATCATCAGTAGGTTCATTAGTATCTGGATCCACTTGACACTAGAGACAGAATAAAGAGATATACAGGTAACATACAATAATAATATACATAACTAGAAAAACTAAAGAAAACCAACTTTAGGTAATGTAACTGATGGAATTAAGTGTAGTATGAGGATTCATAGTGTATATATATAACATTGCTCTTGTAATGTTCATTCAATCAAATGACTTACTAAGTGTCAGTAAACAGGTGAGGTAGTTACGATGATCTCCAACACCCATAACATTACTGAGAAAGGGACCTCTTGTTTTATATTGTTCTCAATGGGAACTGGAGCTATATTCTCTCTCCACCACTAGTAAATGATCAACTCTAGTTAGTGGAAAGTAGAAGACAATGACATAATATAATATAGCGTGTTGGATATAATTTAATGAACAGTACCTTTAATACGTCCAGTAATAGTGTAGAAACCATCCTGTAGTGACATGAAAATCTGGTTATACTGTAGATACTTTAAATTTTATTATACAGAAATATCAGAAGTCAACACTCAATAGTACTGGTACAATGTATATACCGCATCTACTATAGCTAATCTCCGAATGTAACCATCCTTCTTCATCAAGAGTTTCTGTAGTTTTCTCAGCATTGTTGTAATAACCCATCATAACATTACGCCCACGATAACATAACTAAAATTAGCATTTACAGAAATAGATTCAAATATAGGCATGAGATGTAGATATCCATCTAATCATCCATTTATTTACCTCTCCTTCTCCCTGTTCATCAGGTTATGTATCTTCATTTCCATTCCAACAAGTGGGCGACCAACTGTACCTAATTTCCACTTTATTGGGCTCAATCTTGTTAACAGCTGCTGGACCACACCCCTCACTCATACCTACATGATATATCATACATGCCAAAACACCATGTGCATAATATCTATCTATCCATCTATCCATTTATCTAACAATCAATCTATCAATCAATCTAGCTAGCTAGCTATCAATTCAATTCAATGTATTCATTTATCAATCATCTACCAATCAGAATAGCATATTTGAGTTGGTAGATGATTGATAAAAAAAAATTACCATAGGATTCTGTAAGTGGCAAATTCGAGACATAAAAAATTCAAACACTTCACGACGTATTGGAGCAGCAGTGGTGACAACTAATTTGGCTTCATTAAGACCAAAAGCTTCTCGAGCCTAAAATTTGTAGTAATCACAATTGTCTATCTGTTAACATGTTAATGATACGTGAAGACATTATGAAATAGACTCATAACAAAATATTAAACTTTTTTCATATAATTTTGTAATCAAATGACAATAAATCTGAGTGATCTTTGTATTTTTAAGAAATTCAGATTTTAACTACAAGTTATTTAGTAATTATCATAATACAAGGTCCCACGATTTATTGTAAGTATTACATAGCCCCTTTTATTAGTGCTATTAACAACATTACCAAGTTATAATACTCTTTTCCTGTTATAACTGATTTAAATTGAGTTACCTTTTTGAAGACCAGCTTGTTTGCAATAGTCCATCCCCAGAAGAGTCGCAGGGAGGGAGGGAACTACAGGAAACCTGGCACGCACAATGAAAAAAAAAGAGGTAATTTTTGGGCAGAGAGCGACTATTAGTAGATATAAAACTTTACCCAGCTCTGCATGTTCATGTGTCGATGATTACCCACGAAGACCAATCTTTAGCCCATGAACCTATCTTAGCTTTAATACCACTAGTAGTTGGAGCTAGTTCTTTGATAAGATCCATAAACTTCTCCCAAACTCTATATAAAGTAATAGAAAGAAATGTTAGAAGGCATCCAAACATAAATCGAGTCATAATAATTACATGTATATGTTCAGGTTATAAATAATTTAAATTACAAACCTTGGTACACCCAGGGAAAAGTGTAGGGCGTACTTCATGTAATGAAGTTACCAAAGAACCTAATAAAGTAAAGAAAAATAAATTCTCTTTCTCTCTCTCTCTCTCCCCTTCAGAGGCATCAGGTTGAGCAAAGTATGTTGCTCCTCCACAGGCTATTCATTAAATACATATCTATCATCTGGCCATATAAAAATTACTACTTCCGATACGCCATACCATTCAGACTTACCTGACCAGCAATATGACTTAATTGGCAAATAAGACACAACACGCTCCACCCCCTCGTTTGTATAATAGTAATGTTGCCAGAATACTGTTACAAGTCCAAGTAATCTAAAATAGAGAGGTATATCATTTATTGTCATATCAAGACACACTGATAGACCCGTCAACAAGAACCTAATATATATAAACTTACAGAATCATGAGATAACATAACTCCTTTAGGATTACCAACAGTACCAGACTATAGAAAAATATAAAAATTAAACTTTACTAAAGATAAATATCTTATCTATCCCCCCCACCACTTATAGTATAAATGATAACGTAACGAATACCTTATACTTACAGTAAAATGAGAGGTTTATTGATATGTATTATACTTACAGTATAATGAGAGGGTATTGATATAGCCATATACTTACAGTATAAATGTCCAGGTAGGGTATTGATATAATACTACTTACAGTATTAAAACAGCGTGCAGAGGGTTATTGATATAATATACTTACAGTATAACGAGAGGGTATTCTGATATAATATACTTACAGTATAAACGAGAGGGGTATTGATATAATATACTTACAGTATAAACGAGAGGGGTATTGATATAATATAATTACAGTATAAAGAGAGGGGTATGATATAATATACTTACAGTATAAATGAAGGGGTATTGATATAATATACTTTACAGTAAAACGAGGAGGGTATTGATATAATATACTTACCAGTATAAACGAGAGGGTAATTGATATAATATACTTACAGTATAAATGAGAGGGGTATTGATATAATATACTACACTATAAAAGTAGAGGGTATTGATATTAATATACTGACAGTACAATGAGAGGTTTATTGATTTACAGTATAAATGAAAGGGTATTGATAATAATATATTATAGTATAAATGAGAGGGGTATTGATATAATATACTTTACAGTATAAATGAGAGAACACACAACAAACCTCTTTCTGGTGAGCTATTTTTATCTTCCACAACTTGAGTATCAATACTATTACTAGCTCCATAAACGGGTCCCACTAGAGAACATAATATATTATAATTGTTGAAATATTGTTTGATTCTTCTTGGTATGATAATAAACTATTCTCTTTATTACTAATGTTAATATATGACAAAAAAAAACTTACGAGTACCATGTTTAGCAGAAACATGGTTTCGAAGAACAAAACATTGATTTTTTGGCTTTGGTACATTAGATTTGTATATGGTGAATAGTTTTATTGGTTGATTCAAACTTAAAAATATTTGATAATAAATTTATGTTTTATTAGTACTATGCTAAAAGGTGGGTAGTAGTACCTCATACACATCAGGATGTTGTTCAGGAGCTTTCTTTGTATGGGACAATAGCCTTTAAATTAGGTAGTTGATCTCGTACCTAGACAACAGAATTTACAGTCAAACCTCAGAAATAGAGATACATAATTACTACAATTAAAAATATAATTAGGACTTTAGTAGCAATATTTTGTTGAGAGATTTACAAGATATATACTAGTATTATTATAGTGCTAGTAAATCATGTTAATGAGCTACAATACTATAATTCGACAAAAAAAATCATTTCTGGCTTATATACTTATTAAATTAAATTATTCCACATAAATTAGGAATATGACTAAAATAAAGTTTGTGCTATCTACAGATGTAGACAACTTAATGGTTGATAGTTTTACTTGTAGGATTCTTCTCCCCATTGTTTTTGGTTTTCCACAACAATAATATCAGCTTTTACCCTCTTCAGAAATAAACTTACATATCTCAGGACTGTTGTAGCTATAGATACCAAGAACTAGACCCTGCAATATTAATAATAAAAAATATCAACAAAGATAATACAAAAAGCTAAACACCCCCAAGATCAAGGGAAAAAGATGGCAAAAGCTCTTTCGAGATTCCCGCGGGCATTAAGACTAAGGCCGAAGCCAATAATTACGTAAAATAAATAGTATATATGTATAAGGTAGTGTTAAAAAATGACTTGCATGGGGGAATATATGATCACAAACCACAAACTATTAATTTGTTAATCTTAGCAAATTATTCATACTAAAAATGTTACAAATTTTATGCTAATGTATTATATCTCTATTTCATACAAACAATTTGAACGGATACTTAAACTAGTAATATAGAACAACTAATAAAATTTAAGTAGTTCTATAAAAAATGGGTCTGAAAATATTAAGCATTAAAGTTTTTTACTAGCTTGTTTTCTCTACTATCTAGCTTTCTGGAGTCTTTCTATTTCTTTCTGCCAACTTTTCAATTGATTTAGTAAGTGCTTTTTATGAAATGTAACAAGCTTCTATATGAATAGTATTTGCCCTTTGTTAAATACCCAGCAAGGATTGCTCCCATAGCAGAAATGAACCATTCTGGTGAATTAATCAATAATGGCTACAGAGTGGTATCTTTAAGCTCCCAACTAGTAAAGGAAAGGAGAGAGTACATTCAACCAGTTACAATCACTCTATATAAAAAACATTAACATACCTTCAAAAAAAACTCGTAGCTGCTGCTACACACTTTTCATAATACTGTGCATATGTAATATGTGTTCCATGTTCCTCTTTTTATAAGCCATAGCATAAGATCAGAAATATTGCTGAACACTTTGTTTAAACATTTGTCCCACAGTTATGGTTCATTAGCCTCCACTCCATTCTCTCCTATCAATATATCAATGGATCATCAGGTGGGAGGAAAAGTACTTAGTACGAGGTGGACGGGTTGGAGCAGGAGGAGTGGGTTCACGCGTCTCATCAAGTATAGAGTAGGAGCTACTGTATATCGAAAGAATTTTTTATTTAAATATTGATATATAATACTATGTCCCTTTTTGTGAACGTATTCTCTCATTTAGATGTTCATTTTTGTGATTATGTATTATGCCCCCCCTATGTCTAAGCCAGTGTATTTAGTAATACTCTATCAATTTATATCAACTATATTCTGTCAATGCATCTATTTATTCAAAGTGTCAATGTCAACAGACCTCACTAAGATACAAAAATTGGGATGCCATTAAACTGTTAAAATGTAAAATTACGTTGTAAATAGTGTAACATTAAATTACACTTTACCTTCCTCCTCTGTATTACATTGAGGAGAATGCTGCTCTTCATCAACCATGATCTTTAATTTCAACTATTGCAAAAATACAGAAATGCTATTATAAGTTATATGAGTTATAGATGTAGTCTTAGAACCAGAGATTTTTCATTAGGGGTGGATACATATAGAGAAATTCCTATAACTTTTAATGCACAGTGAAGGAATTGTAATTGTTCTAATAAGCCAATAATCATATGACAATGACCTCAGAAATGTAATTTACAGGCATGTGAGTATAAATATGCAAATAGCAATGGAGAGAGACATGACAAGTCATCTATATTGCTATCAATGAATCAGTGAAAAAGTTGTGTCATAGGAAACTCAAAGATGAGCAGAATGTGGATGTTAGGTAGCTTGTATTAGGAAAAGAGGCATTCTATGGGCCAGGATTTGGAAAATCCTTATGCTATTATGTCTTCTTTTTCTATTAAGAAATTCTGTAGAAACCACACAACATTCTCGACACTTTAAGTGTATATGCTGCTTTAATTACATCATAGTCGTATGACATTATTAGTATTGTTTTAGTTAAACTATAACTAAAACTAAAACCCCTTTTAGTTTAGCCTATTGACTTTTAGTTAACTAACTAAACTAACTAAATCTTATTCATCTGACAATTAACTGAACTAAAACTAACTATCGTTTATGGACACCAAGAAAACTAACTCAAACTAACTAAAATTAATGTAATAATGGGCAAAAACTAACTATAACTAACTAGTATAAGTTAGTATTGAACTAAAATAACAGGTACCTATACCCAATAACTGTCAGAACTGCACAAAAGAGAAAAAGATAAATTAAGGTATGAGATGATAACTTGTAAGTGATAAGTAACTGATAACTAAAGATGGCACCTATTCATGTGCAACCATATATAGGGCAGCAACAGGATCAGTAAGACCACATGTATACCTTTCACCTTGGGGTGATAATAGGATAGAAGAGAAGACAATAATGATAGTGTTATTACTGTATACAAGAGTGTTTTACACTAGATGACAACTACCCAATTAGATTTTGGGTAAAAATGAAAAGTTATATGCACTTTAGCACATTTCGCTCAGGATATTCTCATTATATCTGCCTCATCAACATCAGTTGAAAGGATTTTAAAGTCAAGTATGCATTAAGTGGTAGAAGAATAATTGGCAGGTACAAACTTAGAGATGAGATACTCGACAAACAAACAATACCTTAGTCTAATATACATGTATTTAACTATAATAACTAAAATTATAAAAAGCTAATCTAAAACAACATTAGACATTACAGAAACCTAACAAATTCTTTGATTGCATCCATTGTTTGTATCAAAATTGTAGACTTTCTCCAAACAAGGTAGCTTTTTCTAATCATAGGGTCAGGAACAGGGGGGCTAGGGGTTTTAAGCCCCCTAATGTTGATTAAGGGTGGCTTAGCCCCCCTAATATGTTAAAGTAAAGTAATGTATATGATAGCTATTAAAAAAATTAATCATGCATACAAAGGCTTGTTTTGGGGTCAGCTGCTTTTCAGCACAAGCTAAACTTTGTGACCTAATTAATATGTATCAGTACCTCTTTTGTCAGTCATTTAATCCATCCCACTTGTACTGAAAAGCAGCTTACTGAACATCAAGAAAGGTAGAAAATGATCAAAGCAGTCATTTACTTGACTGTGCCAATGAATCCGCTATAGCAGAATAAATGTTCTCATCATTCGAAGACTGAAGAATTATTTAAGGTCCACAGTGTCTCCAAAGGACTAAATAATGTAGTATTAATGCACACACACAAGGAGTGTTTGCTGATAAAGTAAATTGTATTAAGTATCGCAAAGGATTTTGTAACCAGCAAACGAGAGACATGCAAACTATTTTGGACATTATAACATATTTTATTAGTCATGTACATACATGTCATTTCTTTTAATTCAGTTCATAATCATCTGTTATCATTTAACATAATTTTACAAGGTTTTCAAACTAAAAAATTCTGGGAATGAACCCCTGCTCATGGAACAGTTATTTCATTACTACTGATAACGTTTAGCCCCCCCTAATCCCTACTCCTATGTTTATATAGTAGTACTTTGATTGACTTAAAATAAGGAATAACACATAACAAAGAGACAAAAAAATCTTGTATTTTATTACAAGGACGTTTTAGTGACATTAATAAAAATTTGAAAACCCTTGATCAATAATGTCCAGCATAGCTGACGAACCAGGTATAAATCTGTTGCCGGGGACATACAAGTTATATTGAACTTCTAAGACTTAGGCACTGTCCATTCAGACTTACTGAATTGCTTGAAATAAATCTTTTTAACCCCCCAAAAACTTCAGTATAGTAACTATACTGAACCAGTTAAATGAATATTTACCTTCCAGTAGGTAATCGTTGCTTCTTTTTCATCCATAACGGGACACCACTACCAACAAAATCAGGGGACCACATAAAATTAATGAACTTTTGACAGCATTCAACAGTCAATTAAACAATTAAGGGTTGGTAACATACAATTTTATAAAAGATCAAATAATTTAGTAGCTTTCAAATCATACTATTATTTCAATGTAAATAAAGTGAGTGTTTCTCAACTAATTTCACTTATTCAGAGTAAAATCCTTCAATAGTTGCCTGAATATTTTGAGTCACAAAGAATGTTTCAACTTTTGAGTAGGACCTAAAAAGAAATTGTTAATTCTAACAGCAATATTATAATATTAGCAGCCACTACAAGGGTATTGTATTAAACTAGAATAACTCATTTGTTATAGACTATGACATAATAATGACCTCAAGGCTTAGATGAATTGGGAGGTATTCCTAAACATACTTACCTAAGGTCTCCACTAGGTTCAGAGAAGTCAGTATCCAAAAGTGACCACTTCTTAACCTATATATGAATAGTAATATAACTACAGTAGTAATGTATAGTTCATGTTTCATTTGTTTTCTATATTGATAATGCATTATTATAAATACAGTACATGGATTTGTAACATTTAATGTAGCAGCATTGAGATAGCTTTAGCATTATCACGATCAATACCCTACTTGTATAGCAAGTAAAACACAGCTTGATCCTGTTATCAATGATTTGAGATTTTTTAGTAGCTGATGATCCTTTAGCTGCTATCAGCCTAGAGCTTGAGCAGTTAGACATCAGTAGGTTTCATTAGTATCTAGATCCACTGACACTAGAGACAGAATAGAGAGATATACAAGGTAACATACAATAATAATATACAATAAACTAGAAAAACTAAAAGAAAACCAACTTAGGTAATGTAACTGATGGAATTAAGTGTAGTATGAGGATTAATAGTGTTATATATAAACATTGCTCTTGTAATGTTCATTCAATCCAATGACTTACTTTAAGTGTCAGTAAACAGGTGAGGTAGTTAGATGATCACCAACAACCATAACATTACTGGGAAAAGGGACCTCTTGTTTTTATATTGTTCTCAATGCGGAACTGGAGCTATATTCTCGCCACCACTAGTAATGATCAACTCTAGTTAGAGTAAAGAAGAAGACAATAATATAAATAATCTAGTGTTTTAGATATATATATAAATTCAACAACCCTACCTTAATACGTCCAGTAATAGTTGTAGAAACCATCCTAGAATGAATGAAAAAAAAACAATAGTTGTAGCTACCTTTATAATGTTTAACCAATATTACAAGATTAATAAATAATCTTTCATTACCAGAATATATCTGTCTCAATAGTACTGGTACAATGTATATACTCATCTAACTATAGCTAAGTCTCCAGAATGTAACATCCTCTTCATCAAGAGTTTCTGCAGTTTTTCAGCATTGTTGTAATAACCCATCATAAACATTACGCCCACGATAACATAACTAAAATTAGCTTTACAGAATAGATTCAAATATTAGGCATGAGATGTAGATATCCATCTAATCATCCATTTATTTACCTCTCCTTCTCCCTGTTCATCAGGATTATGTATCTTCATTCCCACGTCCAACAAATGGACAACCAACAGTACCTAAGTACTTCCACTTATTGGGCAATCTTGTTAGTAGCTACTGGACCACACCCTCACTCATTACCTAAATAATTCATCATACACTCAAAAAGAAATGTACATATTCATTGTAATATCATCATCTATTTTTATTAATCATCAATCAATCCATCTCTCTATATTTTCTGTCTGTCTGTCTGTCTGCCTATCTATCTATATCTATCTATCTATATCTTTATCACATCAATCAATCAATCAATCATTAAAACTACCTACCTATCTATCTCTATCTTTATCAATCATCAATCAATCACTCGTTTAACCTACCTATCTATCTATCCACAAGCAGATTGATAATAGTTTTTATAATGTACAACATGTGTTTGTAAACAATTATTAAAATCTGACAGACATAAAAACTCACACATACAATTCTAAAAGAGTCAAATTCAGAGACATAAAGAATTCTAACACTTCACGACGTATTGGAGCAGCAGTTGGTAGCAATTATTTTGGGCTTCATTAAGACCAAAGCTCTCGAGCCTAATAAAGATTGTAGTAATCACAAAGAAATGCAATTGTATATTTTAATGTGTTAATGATACAATGAATAGACTCATAACAACATATTGAACTGTTGGATATACTTTGTAATCAAAATGACTTCAGTTAATAAATCTGAATGATCTTAATTTTTTAAGGATGTTCAGGGATTTATATACAAAATAGTATTTACTAATTATACATACAACGTCACTAGTTTATTGTATTATTAGGTAGCCCCATTTATCGTCTTATTAAACAAAACATTACAAGTTATAATACTCTTTTCCTGTTATAACGATTTAATCAAGTTACCTTTTTGAAGACCAGCATGTTTGCAATGTCCATCCCCAAGGTACAGGAACACTAACAAACAGAAACAACATTACTTACATTTGTCTAATTTACACCATTTAAATTGAGGAGTATATATAAAACTTACCCAGTCTGCATGTTCATATTACCACGAAAGACCAATATCTTTAGCCCTGAAACCTATCTTAGCTTTGAATCCACTAGATGGAGCTAGTTCTTTAATACGATCCATAACTTCTCCCAAACTCTATATAAAGTAATAGAAGAAATGTTAGTAAGGCATCCAAACATAAATCAAGTCATAATAATTACATTCATATGTCAGGTTATAAATAAATTAAATTACAACCCTTGGTACACAGGGAAGAGTGTAGGGCGTACTTCTTGTAACGAATGTAGCCAAAGTACCCTAATAAAGTAAAGACAATGAAATTGCCACTCTCCCCTTTTCTCACCTTCATAGCATCAGGTTGAGCAAAGTATGTTGTTCCTCCACAGGCCATCATAACAACATATCTAAAAACTAACAAGACATAAATTATTACTTCCAATACACATTATATTCAAATTTACCTGTGTGCAGCAATATGACTTATGGTAAAATAAGACCACAACACGCTCCATTCCTCTTGGTGTATAACAGTAGTATGTTGCCAGAAAACTCTTAACAGTCCAAGTAATCTAAATAGAGAGTATATTCCATTATTGTCATATCAGACAGACACTGACAGACAAGTCAACAAGACCTAATATATATAAACGTACAATCATATGAGAAACATAACTCCTTGAGGATTCACCATCTTGGGACCAGGGACTATTGAAAGTGTAAAAATTAAACTTACAATATGATAATGACCAAAACATATAGTATACTTACAGTCTAAAAGAGAGGGTTATTGATATAATATACTTACAGTATAAACGAGAGGGTTATTGATATAATATACTTACAGTATAAATGAGAGAAGCACAAAACTGGTTTTGTCTGTGGAGCAATTTTTATCTTCCACAACTTGAGTATCAATTGTGTTACCTAGTTCCATAACTGGTCCCACTAGAGAACATAAATATATTATAAATTGTTGTAACAACGTTTTATTAATGTTTGTATGACAATAACTATTGAGTAACTATATAGGTTTGATATCTTTAGCAGAACAGGCTGGAAGAACAAAGAAATTGATTATTCTTTGTACATTAGATTGCTATAATGTGAATACATTTTATTGGTATTAAAATCAAGCTTATAAGAAAGTATTGACAATACATTTTGATTAGTAACTAATGCTAAAAGGGGGGTAGTTACCTCATACACATCAGGATGTTGTTCATGGAGGTTCCTTTGTATTGGACAAGAAGCCTTTAATTGGGAAGTTGATCTCGTATCTAGACACAATAGAATTAAATAATAGTCAAACCTCAGAAATAGAGATTACATTACTATTACAATGAAGAATTTATAATAGGTAGTTTTTAATAGCACTATCTTGTTAAGTACTTTACAAAGATATACCAGTATTATTAATAGTGCTAGTAAAACATGTACTGAGCTAACACTAATATAATTCAAAAACAATTAAAAAACTTCTTAAGATTATTGGATGATTATGCTGTTGCTGTAAGGGGACAGGATATGATTTAAATAGGTAACAGTCCCAAAAACTTTAATCAGTAATGGCCAATTCAAAGCACACATGGTAAAAATAATAAGATTCATTGGTTGCTATGTGTGGTTGGCAGTTACCATATGGAGGTAATTTTATTGGTTTGCTGTTTTCAAAGTTGCATACAACAATCCAATAAAAAATGGAGGATAAACAGACATACAAAGATAGTTTAAAATGGGCTAAATGCAATCTACAAAACTCTGGTGTATGTCAGACAGTAAAACTCATTCTGGCTTTTAAATTTATAGCTCAAAAAAACTCTAACTGAATGTGAGAGAGATCTGGATGTTTGGGTAGAATGGTGACATTGTTCATATTATTTAATACCTGATGAAGCTAGTTGTTCTGACTATTGAAATGTTTGATGTTAGAGTTGTATTTTGTTTGGTGAAAAACTTTTAATATGAATACTGTCTAACAACTTTGAATGTACTTCATACATAAAAACTTTATTATATCTATAATGCTTTGTGGACTATATTAAATGAATCTAAACAATTAGTTTAGACCAAATTAAGATAAAAGCATGAAATGGTCACTAAAATAAGATTGTGCTATCTACAGATGTAGACAACTTACTATTAAACGATTTTCTCTTCTCCAATTGTTTCTGTTGTCCCACAACAATAATATCATCTGCTACCATCTTCAGCATAAACTTACAGGCTTCAGGATTGTTTTCGTACATAGATACCAAGACTAGACCCCTGCAATATTAATAATAAGAAATTAATAGCAAAAATATGCTCAATACAATGAGCTCACTTATTAAGACTAATAATACAATCAGTAAATAGTATTACAAGTATGTGTGTAAATATAGTGGAATTATATGATTACAAACCACAACTATTAAACTTATAATGATATAATAAGTTAATATATTTATCATATATCAATATTCAGTACTATGTTTACAAAACATGTATATTTGTTAATGCGATTACACAATGATAACTGTGAACAAGATGCTTAAAGTCACAACTAACAAAACTAATGAAAGGAGCAATTAATTAATTAATTAGTCAATGGACTGAGGTGACACAACCAATAAATTGAAGTGGGTTTCTAAGTTTTCTATACAACAAGGGGAGTAAGATTAAGCATTTAAGTTTTGTACACTAGCATTCTGTAATTTGTTTTTAATTTCTCCGCCAATTTGTTCAATGATTTATTAAAAGTTATATTGTAGCATGATATAGGACCAATCATGATAAATGTATTGAAATGTACAAGCTTCTTCTATATGAACATATTTTGTCATTGTATGCATTGTATAATATACCCAGCAAGGATGCCTCTCCTCATAGCAGAAATGAACCATTTCTGGTGAATTAAAGTCCAATAATGGGCTACAAGTAGTGGTATGGTTCAAGTTCCAACTCGTCAAAGAAAGGATGAGAGTACATGCAACAGTTACAATCACTCTATAAAAACATAAACATACCTTCAAAAACCCATCTAATAGCTGCTGCTACACACACTTTCATAAATACAGTGGTATATGGGGGGTAATATGTGTCCCATGTTTTCTCCTTCTTTAATAAAGCATAGCAGTAAGATATCAGAATATTGCTGAACACTTTCTTAAAAATTTGTCCACATTGTATGGTTCATCAGCCTCCAGTCATTCTCGCCCATCAATATATCAACGGGATCAATCAGGTTGGAGGAGAAAGTACTTAGTACGATGGGTGGACGGGTTGGAAGCAGGAGGTGCAGCTAAGAAACAATTATATACAAAAATTAAATACAATCATACATTCAATAAATAAACGGCATTTAAACTATCACATTGTATTAAACATTACTACCTTCCGCTGTTTCAAGACCACCTTGCTCTCAGCAGGCGCTTCTATATTTCAATTCTTCAATTAAATATATAATTATTGCAAATAATAACAAGTTACCTTTGAATGGTTCTTCTTTGTAACCTCAGAATCTTTAAAATCAAAAATATCAATTCAGTATTAGCAAAAACATTATGAACTATTAATAAACACTGATGTCACACTAATTTGGGAAAAAATACATTCCATGAATAGGCTTGGGATGTAACATTAAATGTTGGTTCATACACTAAATCAATTGAGACTAACATTAATGTAAAGTGTTTTGATGAACATTCTTACAAAATGATTCATAGTACCAACTGCAATCACAAATGTTTTTTTAAACTTTTTATTGTATTAGTGTACAAATGTCCACAACATTATGTTATTAAATATATTATAGTATTTCTTAGGCTAAATTATAATGTACAACATAACTTTGAAATATAACTGACCTGTTGTTACATCAACAACCTGGAGGTGGATCCTCAGTTGTATCCTTAGGGAGTAGTGAAATAATAAAACATGAATAAAATATATGTTTTATGACAACAACAATTTATAGAATATTATTGCCATACTGTGTGTATTATTGTAAGTAATAAACTATAACAACTCATCAGTTGGTGGATCAACAGTGGTATCTTAAGTAACAGGAGTGTCTTCAACAGGAGGAGCTTAATAATGAACATCCCAGAGATTGTCATATGTTAAGACTATTAGCTACATTATACAGTATTCCTCAAATATATCCTTGTTTCATTTGTAGACCAGGCTCTAAATAAGGGAAAGGCCTTTACTCTAATAACTCTCATTCAAAATATCTCAATAGCAACTTCCTGGATAGTAGTTATTTCGATACAGCTGTAAGCTTGAAAGAAGCAAAGAAAGTCTTATAACCAACTAAATATTTAAACATAAAGAACACGAACAACACTAAAGCATAAAGCTAGAATGAAAAGGTGGGTGGTCAGTAGGCATCCATTTAATACCATTCTATTTGAATAGATTATTCAGGCCTCTCTGCGATGGTGGAGGTCTCTAATTAAGGACATACCGTATATATCAACATATTTGTTTACCAAGTTTTACTTTGACTTAAAAAACAAATCTACAATGCATTTTACTTGTCGCAATCATAGTCCAAGCTTTAACTTCAAGCAAAGTTCAATTAAGAAACATAAAGCCATAACTTATCATACAACTGGACATAATTATGTTTATTAGGGTGTCTTAAAGGAGCCCCAATATAAGTAAGTTGGTAACAGAACTTCTGTTATGGAAACTGTTCCCTGTCATTGTGCATTTCTATTAAACTTAAAAACTAAAAAGATTGAACTATCCTTTAATCAGGGAAGGTATACAGATGTAATGCAGCCTATGGTAACAATAAGGACCACTTTAAGGGTTTTCACATTGCAAAGAGGGTTATGCAATCAGTACAGGCTATAGGACTGATCAATATCAGTAATGTCAACAAGGTGTCTATGTACAAGGATTAAGTTAATCATATACGACATTACCCTTCCCTTCTTTCTCAGAAGGTGGATGCTCTTCTTTAAACAGTATTGTTTCAGGAGGAGTTGGTTGTCCTCAGTGAGCGGTTATGATTCTTCATGTTTCACTAAACAAGAGACAATGTAAGACAGTAAGAGAACAAGCTTTAGCAACACATGAAGACCTTGTATCTCACTATTTGGTTAGATACAAATTGATAATGTAAACGCTCTCATCCACAAACCACAAAAATAAAACAATCCATAAAGGTAAATAAAATGTATGTTCCCATTATATGAACAGATATTAAGGTGAATCAAATCCATAAATTCTGATATATTTAATCATGTGACAGCATAATCTAGAATATTTACTTTTTTCTTGTTCTACAGCATCCTTCATGGTTTTTTCTAAAAAACAAAAAGAAACACTAACTATGTACAAGAAAGCACATAGTTCCTTTAAAACGCGTCATACTATATCATCACAACACTAGAGGTTTATTTTACTGAGTTACCTACGCAAACCATTACTCGATATGTGAAGCATACTTTTCAACACGAGAGCATTTAACAGATACAGACACCATTTGGTCGCTATAGTCCAATTAGTATTGTATGTGTCACAATATTAATAATCTTGAAACTAAATTTTGACATATAAAACATAAATTATTATTAGTCCTGGTCCTTGTAATATGGATAGTATATCAATATCCTGTCAATGATTCTTAATTAATTAAAAAATTGTAAATTATCAAAATTAATAATGATCCGATAGATTATAAGTCAATAGTAGTAACCATTATATCAAAACTGAAGTGTTACTAATGTATAAGATCTCACTTTATACATCTCAAAATTATATAGCATGAGGAAAAGCATGTCATATTTAATGAATTGCTTCGTTGAGTGAAGAACAATGCTGGACACGTACTACTGACTATCAAACAGGTAATAAATAAAAACCATACTTAGAAAATATCTACATAGTAAGATAAGAATCTCATTTTATATCAATACTATACGATAGGTTAAGCATGGGGAGCCTTTAAAAATAGCATTTTAAATTAGGGACTGGATTTCGGATTTAAGCATAATGACTATTATCAAAAATAGAAAATTTAAGAGTCTATTATTTGCGTAGTATTAATTATATCTGATTCCATTAGCTGCTTAGAGCAAACGTTCTTAAACAGTCTCTAATCAATGTCGCCAATGATTCATAGAGAACCCCATTTCCGGACATGGAAATTGCATTTATCTTTGATTAGTTCTATTCCATGTTGAGAATTTGCACTCTTTAAAAAAAAACGCAAGCTGTTTCAATAAATGATAGGAACCCGCATGAAATAACATCTGAAATGATGGGAGCAATTTAAAAGGTTGGCAAACCTCTATAAGGGCAGGATTCTGGATTTAACCCAAGGCTGTAAGTTGTGATTGGCAGAGTATGCTACATTTATATTCAAAATAGCCTTTCAACAAATTTAATAACCTTGTTAGAGTAAAATATTCTGTTCTAATCCTACACGGGCCTGTGAGTGAAACATATAGAGCTTCTTATGTAAGTATCTCTGTTACACCTTCATTGGTTGTGGCTTATGGATTATATATTATTGTTCAATCTACGCTTAATTAACACTATTACCTTCTGTTGGTTAATATTTTAAGTTCTCGTTCTCCATGGGGGGGGATAAAAAAAGGTAATCGTTTGCCAACAGTAGCAGTAGCAAAGAGTACACGAGATCAACAAAACTTCAACCTTCTTCACTATGAGACAAAAAAGTTCACGTGGGCTTCACACGTGCTCGTAACATGATGTCAAATTACAATCATGATAAGACAAAATTAGTGGCTAGCTAAAAATGACAGGACAAAAATAAAACCAACAATTTATAAAATATAATATACAGCCTATGTTACAGAATAAGTACCATCAACAAAGATAGTTAGTTACTCCAACATCCAACATATTTACTAAATGACTACATTCAGCCGGAATAAATGCTTTAGCACTCGGGGCTACAGGGTGGCAGAGGTTTTGTTTTTCGCTTGCCAATAATTATTATCATTTTATAAGAGGCTTCCCTATTAGACCAATTCCCACTTTTATCAATCAGCAAATGGAGTCCCGAATATCACCTGTGTAAATCCTAATTGTGCCAAGCACTTGTCGGCCAGAGGGGGCTAGCTCTGTAGGGGAAGACGTGAGACAGTATCACGAAAGCGAGATTTACATGTTGACTTTACCGAGACGTTTGGTAGTGATCCTGATTTGTTTCTTGTTGGCATTGGTGGTTTTCTTGATGGAGTAAAATTACTAAAATAAAGAGTAAGATAAACAGTATCCGAGAACACCAACAAACATAATAGCTTACTATGTGTCACTATTCAACTTGTTTAAAATCTTGTATTGATTATAGTAACATTTGGTAAAGATACAATATGTATATAACTGAGAAATCTTTTAGCAATTCTGGGGTCTAGCAAAAAATTGTTTAACACAAATAGGGTTTCTAGTAAAATAGTTTTCCAAACTGCGGTCTAATAAAGTGTGACATTATATAAATGAAACTTAAAGAAATTGTGTTCAATCAAGGCAAAACTTTTTCTATTTAGAATATTTGGTATGGATTCCATTTTGAATATGGATTGCCACAATATAAGCATCATACAATACAATATCTTACATGGACTACTACTTCTTCTTCTTGTAGAGCAATAAACAAGATGTTGGTTGGGGGGGCATTTCTAGTCCTACTTGTTGATTAGTAAGGTAAGCATAATAAATCATACATTCAACCCACAGTACAATCAAACGGTTCCTTTAGATGTTATGTCGATGCTAAGATATTTTATAATGTTGTGGGAATGAGAACTTCTATCAAGTGGCGGTTTAAAAACACATGAATGAAATTTGTACCCTCAGGCTTGTTACACATTGATAAAGGTTATATAAAAAATCTTTTGTTAGTAAGATCTCGGCTTCGCTGTCGGGACATCATTCTCCATATAAAACTTTAAAGAGGGCATATAATTAATAACAAACAACATCAGAGTATTATTTTTGTTGTTCGGAATGTTGTCAATAAGTTTGGTATTTGTTTACCTTCCCAAATATCGATCATAGCTTACTGGTACTCCAGCCAATTGCTCTGCAAACAATTGCAAATCTCTTAACAGTGTCTACACTGTCCTTTTATCTTAGCTTGTGGCCGACTCAAGTGTTCAGCTTTCCTCTCTTGATAACGAGTTGAAACAAGGCGGGATCTGCTATTAACTGGTTGTTGAGAAATTAAGCGTAGTTTTAATTGTTCCTAGGGATCTGGATTGAATGAGCATAGCCACGAAGATCTTTTTTTTAAATCCGTCCAAACTGGACGATGAATTAGAGACTTAGGGTTCTCTACGTGCCTTTTGTTGCGTGGGCATCGTAACTGAAGTATGATGAGTAAGTCTATCGATCGAGGGTGAGTATTGTATTTTGGATTAGTAGCAAGTGGATTCCAAGAGGTTGAAGTTTGTATAGTCCCGCCTACTTTGCCGCCAATAGTACCGGTAAATTGAATTTAAATCCTCAGAAAAATATGAACCCAGTACTCCTGCTAGCTATAAAATGGAAGCAACACCTTCATTCTAACGTAAATATTATTTTTTTTTTATTCTAGTTTCTATAGCTACAAGTCTTGTATTGCTGTCTTTTTTCAGTATATTCGTGTCCTGTGCATAGGCTGACTGAATCAATCATAATAGAACTAATAGTATTATTTAGTCAGTTCAATTCAAAATAACCTGTAGCACTGGTAATCCCTCCCCAATATTAAATAGAAAACTTGTAAAAATAAGTGGCATGAACAGTTACTGCTGAATAGCAGAATCTTTATCAGATGCCGCTAATATTAGCTGAACTAAATTTGGTATCTGTGGATTGAACTCTTGCTTCTCATATGTTCAGCATTCAGTTAAATAAAGTATAGATTCAGTTGAATTATGTACACGTTGAAATTTCCATGGCCTTGAAGATGGTTTTGTTCATTAAGTCACTTAGAAAAGTTGATAGTTTCAGAGAGAAGATTCTCTTTTTATAGCCAATAGACATGAATCATTAATAATATTATATTAACTATGCCAAGAATCCTTTAAGTACTAAATTTACTACATCTAACTTACTATGTCATAACTAATTGGAGTTAATAGTTTTACAACAAATATGGGTTATATTACTTTAACTTACTTAAGTAATTCAGAATTGCTAAAGTCTTATATAAACCAGCATGTACTAACATTGCGTTACATTTTGGTGAATTTTGTGAATTCCTATCACCAAAGAATACGCAAGTTAAAATAAATGATTTTACAATTCAGCCCTTAGATCATACCTGTCATCAAATACAACACTTATGGCCTTTACTTATCACTTAAATAATCAACAATATAAGACCCGTTTGTACAATACATCATATTCATTGGTTATGACTTTTTATATTTCAAGATAGTTATATACGTCATTTAGTGTTGGCACTTCGAAATCATGCTTATTCTTTTATTCATGTCTGGACCGTCTCATGCAACGACCACCATCAGCTGACCTTTATTTGTTGACTTGCAAGTTGGGCTGATCTTTGTATATGCAATAACACAGTTGCTGTAGGTAGTTTTTCAATATTATAACTGTTTGTATTTGACGATGAATACCCTCTCTTCAGCCATGACTATTTTCTATATTATGGCTGAGACGGGTTTAGATACTGGATTCCATCTCGTGATGCTAAGGAATGTTCTATGATAGTCCTATGTCACTTTTTTTTTATAAGGTGAACTAGTTACCATAATTATATTTGAACCTCTTTAAGAATTGGTTGGCATTTATTATTTGTCCCCATGCGTTATTACTCCTTGTTCTGATATAATTTCGTCATCCTTATAATACCCTAGTATGTTACTATACAAATAATTTCACTTCTAACTAGTAATTTTTTTAATAGCACTACATACTTGATAACTTTTAAGCTAACTATTTATTCCTGAAATATTTTGTTTATAAGAGCACTATACTTATCTGGCCTCGTATGGTAGCATAGCTTTTGTACTGGCTGTCCGCTATTTATGCTCTGGTTTCACTACTGAATGCTATAATAATCATGCTAACTTTAGTGTTCTTTGGAACGATACCATTGTGATGTAAGATTGTAAGTATAAATGTTTATTTAGCACTCATTCATCATTATTTTGTCCCCTACTGTCATTCTTCTCAACGGTCCCATGTCATCAATCTAACTACTATTATATGTAGATGTAGGTATCTGAGTAAGTGATATACATGTTGTAATATTATGGACATGTTCAATGTAGATGGACAATGATTTGTATATGGATGCTATGTAAAAATCCATGTGGGATAAATACGCCATGAATTAGAATGAATGTATCATATCTGATATAATTTTGTTTATATTGCAGCTGTTTAGAATATACTGCTTCTTCAAACTAGTTGGAAATGGTGTTAGCTGACACCAACCCTCTCCAGATCAGATGAACGCCTTCACATCTGCTTGCTTACAAGCTCGTTCATTACTAATGGAGTCTATTATAAATCAACATCAAGTCTGGCTAGATTTAGATATCACTGGCACTTTACTCCCCAGTATAGACATTAAAGATAATAATTATTATGTTGACCTATAAAACTGCTTCTGCATGTATTGGTTACCATTTTCATGTTACTATTTTAAGGTTTAGAATTATAACAATAACTTAATTTATGAATATTTGCATACAAAACCCACCAAAATAATCTATTAAACATATTACTTTATTTTTATATTATATTTATCTATTTTTGTTTTGTAGGTACGCATAGTAGAATCCACCAGCTCTCCTGTTAATTCTCTTATTCTATTAGTTGGATATCGTTTCTTTTCTGATATTTATATTTAACAATATATGAACGATTGTTTGTGGAGAACAAATTTGTGATCCTGGAATTATGAGGCTAATGACTTTTATCCTGGACAGTGGCATAGCAATTCTCTCTATAAAATTACTTTGTAAAGTATTAGAGCAGATACCAGGAGCATGGATGCTACAGCTATTATTACAGCGTGATCGTGGACTACATGGATCATAGCAGTGAATGATGTTAGATATTGATGGAAACTGTCCATGTATGAACTATTTCCTGGTAAGGATGTCTATATAATAATAAATAATAAAATATGAAATGGGTTTTACTTTTAAGTAGAACAAACAATATTCATATTCTTCTAATGTCTTAAATTATAGTTAAATTTAATGGTATTATCATCAACAAGTAATGTCAATAAGTATGATATTATTAACACTAGGAATGATTATTTGATAATATGGTAAACACCTCCCACACACAAGATTAATCCAAAGATTTTTAGCTTACTTTAGTCAATATTAATAATTCTATTTAAAAACCCCTCTAGGAGAATTATGCTCTTATTATAAGGCATTGCTATAGAGAAATTTTTTTTTAACTAAAACAGATTAAAAACTATAGCTAATTACTTATAGTCTTAATCATACCATAAGGCTACATTTTTCTCTCTAGATATCCATTTAGTCTCACCCTGCTATTGGTAGCATTAATGTGGTACTTTACTGATACCATTAAGGGACAGGATTTGGATCACAGACAGACTCTCTTTCCTCTTGTGGACTAGATGGACTTCCTTGTCAAATTATACAACACACTCCTAATGCGATACAATGCTGGACAATCTCCACCTTCACTGGATTCAAATGCTATAGCTGAATTCTAACACAAGATTATCCTCATCTTTTTCGAAGGATCCGTTTTAAAGGTAGATTAAAATGACAAAACTACGTATTGACCTAATGCAATCATATATGTACAGTAATTTATATTGATATAATTATTATATATTTCATGGTGTGTAAAAGAACAAGACAAGTATATAGAGATATTGCATTACTTTTCAATGATTTATTTAGCTCAATTTAGTGTAAACTTATATAAAACCTCTATTTTATTCTTGTATACAAATGAAAGATAGTAGGTTTACTTTTATTCTATATTGTTGTTTAGGTGGTCGTGGGTGTCACATTTCATCAGTTTACTAATTTTCATGGTGGACTAGATTCACTATATGATCTGGCAAATTTCCCTGATAATCCTGCTCGTTTGGGACAGTTTCCATCATTTAGGTCCAAAAATGTGCTTTCAGTAGGTAATATTTATCCAATACGTCATCCTTTTTCTGACTCTATCTCTGTATGTACTTTGAATGCTTATAGTTTTGCAACATTTAACAGACATTTACTAAAGTAATTTGAAAAATATTTATTTTCGTTATCTAGTAATGATAGATATGGTGCTCGTTACATGGCCTATTTCACTCCATCCAGTCTGGATTACATACATTCTTTATTAGAGCTGATAATTGGGCTACTCTCTACATGTCCAATGGAAACAATATCTCTGAAATACAACAGTAGAAGCTAAGAATATCTATTGTCTATACTATATACCTTGTATATTATTAGGTACATGGATTATGGTATTGACAATTATATTTAGGCAAAATTTCCTTTGATAATGCCATACTTCGAGGACTATAGTAGTTTCAATATTAATAATACCATGAGTGATCATTTATTAAATATACTAATCCAGAAATGTATTTTTAATAATGTTTTTGTGAATAGATAATTAGTAATAACTGATTTTTTATTATAGTGATATCTAAATATACAGATATTTTCCTCTTCTCCTTCTCCAGTATTGCTAGTTCTCCATCACCTGTTGCTTGGAATGGACATACTATTGACTATTCATCACGACGATCTGACACTATGTAACCTCACAGCAGGAGACCAATCTTTACTAGTTGGAGATATGTAGAAGCAAATGGAGCAGACTTCTTAAGAGTAAGTGGATAGTCAATTCCTTAAAAACTTAATTATATAATTAGATAGAAGTGATTTACATTTAAAACATGTGTCATCTATTTGGTTTTAATGTTAGTAAACAAAACTCAATGTCTTAACAAAGAACACATATATATTATAATGTTTATATTTATTAATAGGTGGGTGTTCTAATGCATGAGACTCAGTTCTATTATAATGAGACTGTCCCAATCTGTGAGAGAAAAACAGGAGATATTGATCCATACTGATGGACACTATGATATTCAAAGTATCACTGGACAACTGAATATTTCTCAGATAGACTCCACAAATCCACCATTCTTTGTACTGCAATGGGGAAATAGATCACGCAGCATTTCTGTCTCTGAGCTCCAAACGTAGCCACCGTAAGTATACATTAAAATATTTACCTTAATTCTATTCATAACTAACAAAATCATGCCAACATAAACATAATGATTTTAACATTGCATAGCACATTTATGATGGTTATAAGTATCTTTTGTAATATTTTTCATAATTTATTTGTACCACGTTACTGCTCAAGCTGTAGATTAAGTGGACAACAGAAGTCATGTCAGTAACTTTTCAGATATTCTCAATACTCTCTTCTCCTTTATAATATACTTTTGCTTGTAGGTGACAAAAGTCTATTCTCTTTATTATATACTTTTGCTTGTAGATGATAAAAAATTATTAAACTTATAAGGTTACTACAAATGTATGACAAAGTATTGTTCATCTAATTTACTTAATTGGTCCCTTAATAACTTGAAAACTTTTAGTTGAAAATATAGTGTGATCTTAGAAGTATTCTTACATTAGAGTAAACAAATAAGGTGTTTCCTTTTTACAGTATTAGAAAGTATATTAAAAGTTTTAGTTTGTGATGTGCACAATGTCTTGTGGAAGATTTATACAACACGTTGTAATAGCTATTACAAGATTACTGTGCTAAGTTTCCTTTAGAATCACATGATGATGTATGAATATTATATAGCACAAAAACAGACTAATAAGAAAGATCTAATGTTAGCAGATAACACAATCATTTTTGCTGACTTCATTTGTTCATAAGGCTTCAGTCAAACAAACCACTTTCTGGTACTAATAGCTATCTGTTAATAATAGTGAAAAAACAAAAAAAAAAAAAAAGATGGTATTCAAGACTGCTTAGATGTGCTAAAATGTATCGGAAAGAGCTGCAAGCACATTTCCCTAAATCTGCCATCAATTCTCCTTCTCATCTATACTTACCTCTGCCTGTATGTCTATAATGTGTTATGATATTGCCAATGACATGGCAAGACCTCATAGGATCATTTATGTACACATCAGTACTCGACAGTGAGCACGGCTTACAATCCAGTCTACATTTTGCAGCATGTGCTATATTGGTTTAAATCCATTAGTGGGAGGGATAGCAGATATACAAAGATTGGTCGTGGAATAGCTGTTTTTTTTGTGGTTTATGGGTTGGAACTTGTTCCAAAAAAAAAAACAGTGGACCTGGAACATTGAAAAAAAAAAAAAGAAGTACAAAGTTTAAAAAAAAAATAGTTGTATAAAAAAAAAATTAAAAACCAAAAAAATAAAAAGGTTCAAACAATATAAAAAAAAATTAAAAAAAAAAAAAAAAAAAAAAAAAAAAAAGAAAAAAAAAATTTTTATGTGGGTTCATGGCTTCAGTTAGGTAGATATGTCTATCACCATTGGCACGGTTTGTCTAGTAATATCTGTGAATTTGGTTCTTATGTTTTTTTACTAGCATATGGTATGGATCAGCTAATAGAGCTCCTAGCATCAAAGTGCAGGACAATTATAATATTGGTTTTGTTGGGTTTTATCTTTTTGGGTGGAAACATACCATCATATGTCGGTTTTTTGACCTGTTACAAAATACCACACTGGAATGCTTAGTATAGCCACATAGCATTTGGTTTATTCACTCTCAGCCTTGTGTCTTCATTTTAAATTTCATGATAGATTTTGATAACATGGCTATTAAGCAATCCTTACAAATGGTCTATACTGTTTGTTAAATTTACTATTCGCACCAATATCCTAAGATCGAAAGTGCTTCTGACATACTGGGTAGAATGAGTACCAAAAGAATTGATTTTGCTAAAAACAAATATGGAGGACCCTATTCACTGAAGATGTTGAAAGTGTAAAGAATTTTTTTTCGTATTTTAGCTGTTCTGGGCTACTCTGTCTTTCTTTTTTAATTTCATTGGATCCTTTGTTACTGTTATAACAATTTGGTAAAGCAGTTTAAAGGTGTGGTAACAATGGGCAATGTTCAGTTTTGTCAACATGTTTATTGGTGATAATACTATTTTAATAGCTGTGCCAGTACTTCAATTTATTATCCTTCCACTTTTTTCCTAAATTAGAGTATTTCCTAATAATTCTTAAAAGACTTGGTCTGGCTATGATATGCTTAAAATTTTCTCGATATTGTCTATATTCTGATAGACTTAATTGGTGGACTAATGACAGTGGGACCTCATATCAATTGTTTTTCTTAACATGGACAGCTCAAGACCCAATAATAAATATCCTACTGGTCTTATTAATACCTCTATAATTGGCTGGTGCTGCAATGCATTTGTCAATCTTGTGTTCTTTTGATTTTTATGCAGTCAAGCACCGTTTGGTATGAATGGAATGTAATAGGACTATTTTTTGGTTTTTTTACGAGCTATTTTGTCTTAATATCAGCTCTGGAATTACCTTAGCACTTTCATCAGGACGTAAAAAGACTCAATGGACCTGAGGAAACTGTGGTGACAGGGGGGGGGGAATTCCTCCTGGTTGCATGGACCTTCTGTACTTTTTACAACATGGTACTAATAGCACTGCTTATTGGTTTTAGCTTTATTGAGTATATTTTTAGTAGGGGGGCTCGTTGGTATGAAAAAATCTTGAGGGTCCTACTGGATGACTTAAATCTTCGTACAATCATTGAAAGACCCTTTGAGCAACGGATAATGCAAGAGGAAGAATTTTTAATTTAAATGCTAGAAATGCTTACAATGACATTGTTACCATTAACAGCAATATTATATGAAAGTTTTAGTAGGTTTTTATTACTGTTATATTGTTATCTTCTCTGAATTTTTGACATATCACATAATTATATTATAATGTTTCTTTGAATTAAAGCACTCTTATAGAGCTTCTCTAAAAATTTTGTAGCATTTATTCCTATTGTCTTACTAATTTTTTGTAGCTAGCTCTACAAATGATCAGCAAGATTTTGTTAAACTAAATAATTAAGGCTGCAGCATCTCATTCTCTCTTCTTTCGACTTTGTTAGTGATAAACTGATCATATTAAGAATTAGTAGTAAAGGATTTTTAGACACCAATCAACCATTCCCACTTTTAATAAATAAAAGCCAAACTACTTCAGATAGAGTGGTGCTACGATTGATTAAAAAGCTTTGGCTCTCATCCTTGTATATGATATCTCTAGAAGAATGTGTTTACAGAAATTTTACTACTTATAGATATACAGTATTACTATTTTTTTCTTGTGATACTCAAGATGATTATTATTACATGATTGGTATCAAGTTAACTATGATCGCAAGATAGGGTCTCATGATTATATCATTAACTTACTCGGTAAAATTGGACTTGATTAAAGAATTCTATTAGTGAAAAAAAAAAAAAACAAAAAAAAAAAAAAAAAAAAAAAAAAAAAAAAAAAAAAAAAAAAAAAAAAAAAAAAAAAAAAAAAAAAAAAAAAAAAAAAAAAAAAAAAAAAAAAAAAAAAAAAAAAAAAAAACATAAAAAAATAAAAAAAAAAAATGGACTGTTCAATAATTATGACAGCTTTACTTATCTCTACTGCTTTCTTACTATGCTGATATTTTTGCCTGATATCTGCATATTAACATATATTAATCAGATAAAGCTGAACTTATAAGCTACATACTACAAATTTCTGACCAAATTATTGTTTTGTCTCATTTTTATATTTTGTTAATCTTTAATAACTTGAACTAATAATTGTGATCTTATGAAGTATTTTTAATCCACAAGAGTAAACAAATAAGATTATTTCTTTTTTCAGCATTAGAAATATTTAGGATTTATAGTTTTTGTGATGTACACAATGTCGTGGGAAGATTATACACAATTCCAATAATTATTACAAGTCTAAGTCTTTTTAGATAATAATTATCCTCTAAGTAGACATTAATTTACAATTACTGGATCACGTGATATGCATGGTATGTGATGTCACATTGCTAACAAATACTTCGGGACTGTTGGCTTCATTGTTCATGGCTTCAGTCAACAACCACTTCTTGTTCTCATGAGTCCATTAATAATAGTAAGAAGATGGCATCCATGGCTGCTTAGATGTGTTAAACATATTGGAAAGAGCTCCAGCCCGTGTCCTAAATCTGCCATCAATTCTCCTTCTCATCTATACTGTACCATCAGCCAGTATGTCCTATATTGCGGTATGATATTGTCAATGACATGGCAAGATTACGTGAGAATGATTTGTGTACACATCAGTACCTGGACGGACGGATGATGCCACACCGCTGACAATCCAATATATATTTTGCATAATATATTGTTTTTGTTTATCCATTAGTGGGTGGATAGCAGATACCAAAGATAGGCCGTTGTGAAACAGCTGTTTATGTTGGTTTATGGCTTGGATGGATTGGGACTTTGTTACAAAAGCTTGAGTGCATGTTTACAGTATACTCATGTGGGAATATGGGTTTTGGGTGGTAGATATGGTCTATCACCACTTAGCACCTGTTGTGCTAGTAATATCTGTGAACTTGTTCTATGTTATTTTACTAGCATATGGTATGGACAGCTAATGGCAGCCTCAAGCATTAAAGTTCGTGCTTTCCTATATTGTATATTTGGGTTCTTGTTTTTAGGAGGAAACGTAATGTCATATGTTAAGTTATTACCTATTACAAAATACCACACTGAATGCTAAGTATTAGTACAATAGCATTGGTTTGTTCACTTCTCTCCTGGTGTCTTCATTTTAAATTTCATGATCAATTTGACACATGGCTATTAGTGATCCTTACAAGATGGTCTACAATGTTGTCAAGTAACAATTCAAAACAAGGACCCTAACAACAGAAGTGCTTTGACATACTGGGAAAATTGAAAATAGAGATTCCAAAAACGAATTGACTTTGCTAAGGATAAGTATGGAGGACCCTATTCACTGAAGATGTTGAAATGTAAAGACATTTTTTCGTATTTTAGCTGTTCTGGCTTCTTTGTCTTTATTTTTAATGTCTTTACAGATCCTTTTATATCGGGTATATCAAATTTTGTTAAAAGTTTAAAGGTGGTAACAACGGCAATGCTGAGTATGTCATATGGTTTATTGGTGATAGTACCATCTTGATAGTTTGTGCCAGTACTTGAGTTTATTGTTCTTCCTCTCTTTTCCAAAATTAGAATACTTCCTTATAAAATCCCTATAAAGGTATTGGTGTAGCTATGATATTCTTTATTCTCTCAATATTCTCAAAACACATGTGTTCTTGATAACTTTATGAGTAGTCGATTAATGACACCTTGGACATGATCATAATCACATTGGTGGTTTTCTTAACATGGACACCAGGAAAACATATAGTTAATAATCATACTGGGTCTTATTGTTACCATCTATTCTTGGACTGGTGCTGCAGATGCCATTGTCATTCTTGTTATTTTGAATTTTTATGCAGTCAAGCTCCATTTGGTATGCATGGAATGGTAATAGGAGGATTTTTGGTTTTTACGAGCTATTTGTATTGATATCAGTTCTGCAGTCACCAAGCATTTCAATATGACATGTTATCAATGGACCATCAGTACTGTCATGTACAACATGGTTTTATACTTATATTTGGACTAATAGCCATTGTAGGTTTAATAGTGTATGTTTTAGTAGCTCGTGGTATGTGTGTTGAGAGTAAGAGATGATGACTTAAATCTTCGTACAGCCATTGAGGAACATTTTTGAGCAGCAAATATTACGAGAGGAAGAATTTAGAAAAACAGAGATGCTATGATGGACAGTGTTTTATGAAAGTCAGTCATAAGATATTATACACTGCTTTCTGAAGCTTTTAAATGCAGATTGTATACTAGTTTTAATTCTCAATTAATATTAATTGAAATGCAGGGGTCAATTACAAGGCGCAAGTGAGTTGGTTAAAAAATATTCAAGTTGTACAAAATTGGGTAAATAGATGCTCAATTTTATACAATAGTCTGACTGCATGTAGGTTAATACTTGTTTGTAAATGCTTTATCCCCCTCAGCACATTAATCTTCTATGGTATTATTATACAGTAAATATTCTTATAATTTTTAGTTGGTTTCAATAAACATGATTAAAAATGACTCTTCGTTGTGTATAATACTACTTTCCATTATGCCGAATAATACATGGACAAGATTGGATTTAAATTAAAAGCTGAATAATTAAAATGACATCACTGCTGGCTTGGATGTCGTTGGACATCAAGGGCCCTATAGCTAATACATCCTACTGATCTTACTACTATTGCCATATCTATGGTGATATGGGACATATGTAGATGTATTGTAATTGTTGTGTTATGATTTATCTGGTCAAGCTCTATACTTGTAAATACATGAATTGTGAATTCCATAGTAATTAGTTATCAAAACACCTTATCTATAATATATATAATTCTTTCAAGGTCAGTAACTTGTTATGCTCACTTCATATAAGCTTACCTCAGTTTGTTAAAACTATCTGCCATTTTGTCAAACTGTATAGACAAGCAATTTTTACTGATTTAATCATTCGTGGCTTCAGAGAGATAACCCATTTCTTAGAACATCATGACTACTGAATTCTCCTATTAATGGTACCAAAAAGGAGTGGTGTACAAGGCTGTTTAGATATGCTAAAAAAACTATTGGAAAGAACTAAAAGCGCATGCTTTGAATCTGCCATCAATTCTTCTTCTTATCTATACTGTGCCTGTACTAATTTGTGGAGCCAATCGCATAATATTGTCAATGACATGACAGTACACCTGAGGATCATTGTACTACCCTATCAGGGAAAAAGACCGGTTCTAATGTACACAAATATTGTGCCAAATGTACTACTGTTCTTGTTTGCCCTTAGCTGGATGGATAGCAGATACTAAAATTGGTCGTGGTATGGCAATTTCACATTGGCCTATGGTTTGGATGGTTTGGGACTTTGTTACAAAGTTTAAGTAGCTCTTTTCAGTATAGTTCATATGGAATTATGGCTTCAGTTGGTTGATATGGCTTATCGTCTTTGGCATTGGTTTGTCTAATAATATCTGTGGACTTACTTTATGCAACTGTATTGGTGTATGGTATGGATCAGCTAATGGGGGCTCCTACCATCAAAGTTCGGGCTTCATATATTGGTAGTCTGGATATTGACAGTCGCAAGAAGCACAATGTTTGTATTGATTTTTACCTATTACAAAATACCACACTGGAATGCTAATTTTTAGCACTGTAGCATATATACTTTGTTCACTCTCTCATTATGGTCTCCATTTTATATTCATAATAGATTTGATATAATATGGAGATTAGAAATCCTTACAAGATGGTCTACAAAGTTGTTAAATATAGCATTCACAACAAATATCCTAGGAATCGAAGGTGCCCCTGACATACTGGGAGAATGAAGTACAAAAAAGAATTGATTTCGCTAAACACCAGTATGGAGGACCATATTCACATGAAGATGTGAGAATGTGAAGACTTTTTTTCGTATATTTTAGCGGTTTATGGTTGCTCTCTCTGTCTGTCTAATGTCTTTGATCCATTTTTTATTGGTATAATCATTGGATATAAAGCAGTTTAAAGATAGTGACAACACCAATACTGAGCTTACCATAGGCTTATGGTGGTAATGGTACTGTTCTAATATCTGTTCCAGTAGTTCAGTTTATTATCCTTCCACTCTTCCCTAAGTTGGAGTTTTTTCTTATTAATCCTTTAAAAGGAATTGGTCTGGCAATGGTATTCTCAATAGTGTCGATATTCTCTGTATTTGTGATCGACTTGATTGGTAGATTAACACATGATCAAAAGTCACATTGACTGTTTCTTAACATGGTCATCAGGGGATCCCCACAATAAATATTTCTTATTGGTTTTTATTAATACATCTATATTAACTAGTGCAGCATATGCATTGTTCATTATGTGTGCATCTTTGAGTTTTTATGCAGTCAAGTACCATTTGTGGTATGCATGGAATGTTTATATAGGATTGTTTTGGTTCCTAAATTTTCTTTTCAATACTATTGGATCTACAGTTATTCTAATATTTCAATACATATCTATAAATGGACATCAGTTCTTTCTTGTACAACATGGTTTACACTATTGTTTGGACTTATAGCCATTATTTGGTTTAATAGTTTATATTAAAATAGCTGCGCTGGTATACATTGAGGGTAAGAGATTGAGAGCTTAAATCTTCGTGAAGCGTGGAAGGATCATATTGAGCGGCAGATAATACAGGAGGAGGAATACTTACAAAAAAAAATCAGAGATAATTATGATGACAGTAGCATTATTGTTGACATTGAAACTGTGGAGATGTTATTGTAAAAATTCATTAGTGTGCTATTAACATAGTTATCAGTAGTTAAAAACATTCTGTTCTGATCTATACTTTCTTTATTGTATTTATTATTAAACTAATTTGATTTCCATGTGTCCTACATGGTTATACTGTTAGGATGATTTGGCTATTTCAACCAATTTATGGTTACTTAGGTTACAGGGAAGCCGTATAAAATACATGTAAAATATATTAACAAACATATACTGTTCCATTACTACTTACTATGGAATTGCCACAGTTCATTATTTCAACAAATGACTTCTCAAAAAATGGTATGTGTCATCTAAACTCATATAGTGACACCTTCCCACTCAGGCCCAGTATCCATTACAATATGTTGTCAATGGCTAATAAGATGTTAACAGAACAACTACACAACTGCAATGATGCTGTAAGGCATGTGCCACTTTGTTCTTTTTGAACAGGTTATAGTATGTTAAGCTATGCTTACAGCAATAAGAATGTTCTTAAGGCTTTACAATTTAGGACATATTATGTGTTTTTTTTGGTGATGTCAAGGGCAAAAGAATGCAATTCTTTTCAACTGGTGTATGAGTATCATCAACTTAATGATTGTATTATACATATCAAAGATTTATTTATACTAACTCCAAAAGCGTATAAAAGGTATAGGTCCTTACCTGCTTTTTGATACTACAATAATTATGTATTCACTTCAATTTTATGAGCACATAAAGCTACGACCTCCTGTTTGTATAGCTGTTATCACAGCATTTACAAAATCGTTAGCATTATCAAAAGACTATGGTCAGCTATGAGTAACAAAGCCAATGAAATATTGCTACTTGAGATAAAGGGTACTTTAATTAATGTAAAAGCTTTGGGATGGTGGCTTATGTCCTAAAACATATTATCAATATAGTATACATTTATAGATATTTACTAGTTACAGACTATGATTTACTATGATTCATAAGGACAATTATTATTAAATGGTGTTTCATTAAATTAAAAGAATTTAAAAATCATTCATGATCACAAGATGGTATGAATAATTAACTTACTTAATAAATGCAGGTACATCCTACTTTTAATAACTGTTATAAAGGGGTGTTTTCTCTGCATTCAATTCATGGCTTCAGTCGAGCACCACTTCTTGAGACACCAGTGAACTGCTGACTTCTCTATTAAAGATGCGGACAGGAGATTATGTCCAAAATTGATCAGATATACTAATAACTATTGGAATGAACTAAAGGCACACACCTTAAGTCTGCCATCATTCTTTCTAACTTATCTATTCTGTGACTGTACCTATCTGTAGCATAGTGGCATAAAAATTGCCAATGACATTACGGTACTTCCACAGGATCATTTATGTATACATCGTTACTCTGAAAGTGAAGCCATGCTAAAAGTGCTGTTTTTATTGTGCAAAATATACTGTACCTGTTTATTCCATTAGCTGGATGGGTAGCAGATACAAAAATTGGTCGTGGTATGGCAATTTACATTGGCCTATGGCTTGGTTGGTTTGGGACATTGTTACAAAGTTTAAGTGGGTGTTTTCAGTACAGTTCATGTGGGACTATGGCTTTAGTTGGTAGATATGGTTTATCATCTTGGCACTGGTTGTCTAAAATATCTGTGACTTACTTTATGCAACTGTATGGTATATGGTATGGATTCAACTATTATTGCTCCAAGCATTAAAGTTCGTGCTTTCATTTATTGGTATGTCTGGTTTTTTTTTTAGGAGGAAACATGTCATCGTATGTCAGTTTTTTACCTGTTGCAAAATACCACACTGGAATGCTTAGTATAGAGTGCAATAGCATTTGGTTTATTCACTCTCTCCTTGTGTCTTCATTTTAAATTTCATGATAGATTTGATAATATGACTATTAAACAATCCTTATAAGATGGTGTATAAGGTTGTGAAATATACCATTGGCAATAAATATCCTAAGAATCGAGTGAGTGCTATGAATACTGGGAGAATGAAGAAAGTACCAAGATTAAGAATTGATTTTGCTAAAAACAAATATGGAGGACCATATTCACATGAAGATGTTGAGAATGTGAAGACATTTTTTTCGTATTTTAGCTGTTCTGGCAGCTTGTGTTTTTTTTCTAATGTGTTCAGATCCTTTATTACTGGATAACAAATTTTGTTGCACAGTTTAAAGAGGAGATGAGAAAACAACAATGCTCAGTTTGCTGTATGGTATATTGGTGATAGAACTATTTTGTAGTAGTGCCATTACTGCAGTTTATTATCCTTCCTCTCTTCCCAAAGTTGAATATTCCTTATTTAATCATTAAAAAGGTCTGGGAGATCAGTGGCTTGATGTAGTTTAAAATTGTCATACTACTTCCCTATTCATAATAGACTTGGTCCCACGACTAAGCACACTGGTCTAATCAAGGTCACATTGACTGTTTCCTTAAAATGGTCAACCAGGGGACCCTACAGTAAATATTTCCTACTGGATTTTTATTGTTACATCTGTATGGGGTCGGTACAGCAGATGGATTGTCATTCTTGGTGTACTTTTGAATTTTTATGCAGTCAAGCTCCATTTGATATGCATGGAATGTTAATAGGACTATTTGGTTTTTAAGAGCTATTTGTATTGATATTAGTTCCGGAATTACCCTTGCATTTCAATCTAAAACGTATTATCAATGGACCATCAGTTGTTCATGTACAATTTTTACACTTCTATTTGGACTAATAGCAAAATGGTTTAATACTTTATTTGGACTAATAGCCTTTATAGGTGTAATAGTGTATGCTTTAAGTAGCTCGTTTGGTATGTGTTAAGAGTACGAGAGATGACTTAAGTATTCGTTAAACAACCATTGAAGAACCTTTTGAGCAGCAGGATAATACAAAGAGGAAGAAAACATAACAAACCAGAGAATTCTTATGATATTGTCATGGACCGTTTTAAGGCATAAGCTATTGAGCATATGTAATTTTGGTTTATGACAATTTTTAAATGCATATAAATATAATGATTGCATATTGTGTGAATAATAGTTATATAGCAAGTAGATTATTATGAAAAAGAAAGTAAATATGTATACAATTTTATCCTGTATGTTAATTATTCTAATTATAAAAAAAAAAAGAAATACAATGGTATGTGCGATACAATTAGTAAATATTGTAAAACTATAATACAGATTAATGTGCATGCCAACCACATCTATATTAAGAATTGTCCCAAGATTACTATTGGATAGTACTATTGTTACTGTAAAAGCCTTTGTTTTGCTAAGTATTGGACACTTGTCCAATTGTGAAAACTATTCATTGTTTCATGCATGCATGTCAATGGCATTTAATTTATTCCTCAGCTTGATATTATTACACATGACTCCCAAACAATGTTAAAACTATAACTGAAATGTGCATATGCCAGGAAGAAGGAATTAACACATACATTATATAAAGTATAACTTAACAGTAAACATCCAAGACAGTTCTTTATATATGTAATGTATGCTACACTTAAAATATCAGGGGTGTGTCGTGTTTTTGCAGGAGCTATTCTATTTCTGGTAATTTCTCAGTACTAATATTTGATTGTTACAGTGCTTTTGCATAAGCTTATGCATCCGTACTTTACTAGTATTTAATATCGTCTAGATACATTGCCGTCAGGTGTAAATTGGGCGTCTGTTGAAGGCGTGTGCAAGTTTGCAACCAGATTAAATGAAGTTTTATGGAGTATGTTGGTATACACAATTTGAGGATAGGTTTACAACCACGACTGGAAGGATGGAACTCACAGATGCCCAAAGAATTTTCAAAAGATGAAGTGTTTTGTGGCTATCAATCTCTGATATGTGAGTAGATATTAGAATTGAACAAATCTTTATAGTTACTATAGTTGTTAGTAAATTTTTGATATAGTATCCATACACACTTTGAGTCTGACATAGTTTTTGTAAATCCTCAATACCAAATATATTTCTGTTACCGGTCTACATAGCTTCCAGAATGCAGAGCTTGAGCTTTGACTTTCAGGTCAACAACAATAAGGTAAGTAGTATGTCATTATGTCTGTTATTAACAATTTTACTGGTGAAAAATGGTGTGTAATATATATCCGCTACATGTCAGTAATATTTTTATGCAAGCTATTGTACATGCCTGGAGTATGTATGCAAATAACTACAATATTAACACTCAGACTGTAGTTGTATAAAATAAGGCCAATTTCATTGATGGATATTTCCTATTAGATTAAGGACTTGCCTTAGGTTACTACTCATGTATGGCATATAGAAGTACCTCCCTGGTCTACGCAGTTAAGGTGGTGGCTATTAATGTTAAGGAGGATGGGGTGGAAAAAATATTATTATGACATCATGGTACTGACCAATGGGTTTTTTTGTCCCCCTTGGAGAATGCTTTGAACTCAGATTAAATCATTGACGATGACATCGTAGTAATATTACGTAGTTACATCAGATGGATGTGCAGGGACAGTGGATGGAAAAGTTATTGGACAGATATCTATAGATAGATGAATAATGAATTGATTGCCAAATATGATTGTAATAAAACTCATTTTATATTTATTTATATCCTTTCATAGTTTGGAGATTTGGATGTACCAACATACACAATCTTCTAGAAACCAATTAGACAGATGCAAAAAAACACTCATCTTACAGTTATAGGCTTTGGTTTTAATTCACCTATTAGACATGGAGCAAGGTCTCTATGTGTTCACTCTCATTCTTTTGAGGAAAAGACAAATCATCTTCAGATAATGTAAGCATTAGTAAAAGGGACCGAAAATTCGATAAATGTAAGCTATAGTAAAACATGTTTGGTTGTGTATCACTTGATACAATACATGTAGTGTTTTAATACATTAAATGAGATTGCAGAGAAGAATACTATGAACTGAAACCAAAAACAGATCACGAGGTCATATTATTTGTATAATTTAACCAATACCATCCCTCATTAATTTGATACAAGACTATTGTTATTCCTTCTCTTAATTCCACCGTAATTGCTCCAGTGCTGGTCCAAAGGGCATTGCCCTCTATCAGTTATTAACATTACTACTAGCATTATCAAATGATACTTTCCTCCTTAATGCCTACACTTGGAGATAATACTCTAACTGTGAGCACAAAATACCAATGATTGAATCTAT
>NW_024533586.1:0-36643 GCF_016097555.1 Gigantopelta aegis | reverse complement strand
TTCTGAAAAGTTGGAAAGCGTCGCTACAATGACCCTTTTAAAAAAAGGGTTTAAGGACATCGCTGTATGGAATACCTCATGTCCTTCCAAAGGAATCTAAGCTAAGGCGAAATTCTTGAGTATTCATATTACTTGGTTTTAACTGGTGGATGTCCTATCCACTATTGGTGATTAACCTGAATCGTTTATTTGGAAAAGCCTACTGCTACAACCGGTTGCTGTAAACTCATATTAACATTCTGGATTACCCTTTCAGCAGGACCGTTTGTAAAGACTCATGCGCATGATTCTTCAGAGATTGCTCAATTTTACCGAATTTCTAATTCAATCCAGACTTAGCTTATGATATCACACTATCAAAACTATTTGCAATTGGGATTGTAATAAAGTTTTGAACAATATCACTGGGGGAAGATGTCCCGAAAATCTGCTATATGGGAAGTCATTTCACGAAAAATTTGTCCGGGTGCCAAAATTTGGACCTAGGACCAAAGTTTTGGCAACACCAAAGTCTTCAAAATTAATTCCGCCTTTCCATATTTTGGACCCAGCGTCCTCAGACTGTATAACTTGGTAAAGAGAAGGTGGAATTTTGCACGAAATCCATTATGTGGATACAAATTGATTTATCCCTTCTTCTGTTGTATGTACTTAAATGGAGAGCTTTAGACCACCTGTGTGGTTTTTCAAAGTGTCAAAAAAAAGCGATTTCACAGCAGAGAGAAGATGGGAACCTGACAGAGGGAAGCACATAAACGACCATAGAAAATGGAACATTATGGCTCAGATTTTTCCGCTAACAGAAAGAGAAGCATTAGGAAAAAGGCTGGCAAACTAGCAATGAAAGAAGGAGAAGTGTCCTATGAGAGAATACCAGGGACAAGTTTGTATTTTTTTTCTCAGTGTTCTTTTTTATTTGTCTTAAAAATAATTTCTGATAATATTCTGTTGTTCATTGGGTGAGTATGGTAACGATCAGAGACCTAAAAAGTTACGAATTGTGCGTTGTTGCCATTCTAACCCAACATCTGGACATCTTGGTGAAAAAATACCGATATAGAATTCTTGAGAGATTTACATGGAAGAGATCATGAAAGATGTGTAAGCAAGATTGTAAGTGCTGTGTTTTATTCCTTAATTATCAGTTTACTGTGGACTTATTGTAGGTATCTGCCATGTGATGAGTGTCAAGAACAAGAGACAAGTTGACAACTACAAGACCAGAGCCTCACCCTATACCAGTTTCATCCCCATGGTACCACCATCGGAATTGATTTATTGGACCCCATTGTCGCACTGTGTCTCAATCAGGAAATCGATATAATTTTAACGATTATTGAATTATGTCAACAAATGGGTCACAGCATCTGCTTTACCACAAAAGAGGCTGTAGGAGTGGCTTATTAGTTGTTGAAGGTAGACAGATCAATATTTTAAACAGTGGTAATGATCCATTCCTGTTACTAGTTTTTATGACAAGGGTCTCCCAAGAATTATAACATCAGCTCAAGGAGAGAGTTTAGAAATGTTTTAAATTTAGAACTAATAGAAAACTCAAACATCAACCATCACTTAACCACGGCCATATCACCCACAGGTCAGAATTGCACTTTCGTTTAACTATAATTAACAAGATTCCTGTATTTATTTGGTTTCTTAGCCTAATGGTTTAGATGAACCGATTTTAAACCAACTCTCCAGAGAAGCCTTATTAAGTTTTGCCATAACACAAACACAAATACCTGGGATGAATATCTAAATAGCTTATTTTCTGCCCCTATAACACTTCCAGGTATCCGAGAATCATCAGCAAACTGTTTTGATATTGACTGCTTTCTTTCTATCCATGCATGAATCTTCACTGTAATTCACCGTTTGAAGTAATGTTTGGTCGTAAACCTGTTTTGCCTATAGATATTAAACGAAAAACAGACCAAAGCAGACATACCAGATTTTGACACGTCATTTGTAATAGGGAAGAAGTTGTTAGTAAGCTTACAGTGGAACGGATTATGTGTGCTTATTAAAACGTCAAGGAAAATATATTTTGTAAACCCAGAGTAAGCAAAAAAGGCTTTATGACCAAAACATGCCATTCCCATTGCATTTGCGGTATGGCATTTTTGTGTCTGCAACAGTGGACTATCTTTACTATTATTAGGTTGGTGCAAATGTACTTATGAAGACTTCAAGAAAAAAAGGTAGGAAGGGAGGGAAGCTTGATTTATAAGTAGAAAGGACCTTAGTGAAATAACAGATTGTCGTGGAAAGGTTTTCTATCAGGCTAAAATTTTCAAGTTATATATGATTGCCTATGGTTTGAACTTATTGACTTTTTGTGTATTCGGTTCAGGACAATGTCAAGTTGTTAAGGAGAGTTAATGGAGCTCATCTACGGCTGGTATAAAATGCCAGTTTTGAAGGTTCATCATCGTTCCTTTCCCTATTCAATTCCATCAAATCCATCACACCTCGTCTTCAACTTGCTCACTTCAATTAACTCCAATAACCTCAAACTCATCCCCATATTCACCTCAACACCTCCAATAAACTTGGTCTTTGTATCCACCTTACTCACCACATTATCCCCAATTGTTCATCTTCTCACCTTACTTACGCCACAACACCCATCAAATTTTTCATCATTCCTTGTTTCCCACTAATCCCTCCCATACCCTTTGCTAGATTTAGAATTGGTTTGTAGTACACCTAACAAAGTGTAAGAGGTTAATAATCGTTGCCAATTAATCCGCTTACTCCCAATTAAAGAAGCCACATGAAAATTAAAAGATGTCGTCCTTATTTCCGAAAAGAAAGACAAGAGGATTACCACTAATTCTCGTCAACAAGGGGAAAGAGAATAAATGGGGTACTTCCACGCAGAACTAATCAACAAGATTGGTTAAAGGAAAGACATGATAAAAGAAGCTTCTCCACATTTGCTTAATTAAGGATGTAAAGAGAGGAAACGTCCGCAATGCACCTGCGATAAGAAAGCTATTAATTCTGAAGGTATGTACCTTTACAATGCTCTACTGTCACTATTAGTCTTGTATCAATGTCGTGTGTGAACCTAACAAACCAGGAGAGATGTCCCCACAATATATTGGATCCAAGAATTAACATTATTTCCATCAGACAAAAATTCATGATCAATGGTAGCTGGCTGAGTGATGCACTCAATCATGGCTGGACGAAACCTTTGAAAGATTGCCTATCAACACAATTGGTTGGACTTCACCCCCATTATTGGGGATGACCATTGCATTTTGAAGTGCATAGGAAACAATTTGTACGAGTCCTTCACATCAATGAAATCACTGGGTCACTGCTAATATATTGGCTGTCCTTTTGCAACTGTTGAGATATTTGACTCTATCGCATGTAACTAGACTACTCATTTTAGAGCCAAGCACAGATTGCAGCAATGCCTGGTTTCACAAGACCAACCGAAATAACTGTTGCGTTTTCATCCAGTTCCACTACAACATGTACAAGTGATTGTGGGGTTTTTTTCATTGGCTTTTGCCAATCTCTTTTTGCGGTGGACAACCCCAAACACAATAACCTACATTCAACATCAATTTGAGGGACCACCTTTGTCATGTCTTGAAAATAAGACAATTACCCTTTGCCCTATGTCAAGCAGAAGAAGGAAGCAAAGCAATATGTTTGCTGAATGAAATTCAGAGTATACTGCAAGTGTCGTCAACCCAGAAGAGGGTAGAATGATTGAGTTTCGAAGACCTGCCAAAGAATGGTATCATGAAGATTAGTGTTGAAGTCCCAAGTGTCCTTTGGTCAATACCAACAGTCACATATCATGGATATGTGACTCTTGTGTATAAAAACGCTATGATATTGTAAATCATTACCTATAGTAATATAACCTATAATTCCATAACTTGTACTGACTTTAATTTAGATTAAATGCTAAATCTCTATTATAATCAGATCAAATTGGACTTGGGGGACCAATTCTTGCTGGCCAAAGGGAACCTAGGTCCAAATTTTTTTGGCAAAATTGGCCCATCTCTAAGGAAAAACTTTCTGGGGCAATATAGGTCCAAATTTAGGCAGCAAACTTTGGTCCTAGGTCCAATTTTAACTACGGAACCAAATTTTCCATGACAGTCATTCAAAAATCATTAGTAATTTTGTTTACTTTTTTGTGGCTTTAATGAAGACTTTGATAATAACGTTACTTTCTGTAAGAAGAACTACAACCTGTACTAACGTCTCTTGGTATCTGTTATACCTTCAATAGTTTTTACAAATTGGGAGGTCAGATCGTAATATCATAGCCACTGGAGCAAAGTACGGATTGAAAAATGTTTTTAATATTAGTCAAATAAAAAATCATCTATTGATGGAACACTGCATCAAAATAGTAATTCATGAACGTGATGACATTGCGAGACCTAATCTTTATGGATTTGGAATCTCTCCTGGGAAAAATGCTTACATTGTGTAAGGAAAAGAATTGACAAAGATAATACCGAAATGCTGGATGTATACCTAATAAGGATGGTGAGCTTTCCTTTTATCCACATTATGACTATTCTCAATTTGCTTGTCGACAAAAATGCTCTCATTGAACATATAGCACAACCTGATACTTGTAACTGCATTCTTGATCCCTCACCAGACCTTCTAGTGGTCGTTATAGTAACACTCCAATTGTACATTTTAATGATACTTGTTGTTTACTTAATCAAATTTCTCGTTTTGATCCAAAACTGAGTGTCCCTGTCCCATGTAAATTTGAATACTATGGATAACCAAATAAGTTACTCCAGTTTTCCCCTACTGGTCCTTATCTTGAATATCTTGCAATGTCTTTGATATGAGCAGGACAGAATTCGCAATGAAGTCATGTCAGTTAGTGTATTCTATGAAGGATTTACAAGTGACACAACTACTACTGAATATTCATATCCCATACTGCATTTTTAGCTTATGTTGGAGGAGCACTGGCGCTATTTCTTGGTGCTAGGCCTTATAGCCTTTATTGAGATTGGTATGCTTCTATTGGATGAGTTTAAGAGGATTTGTTTACCAAGAAAATGTAAGAAAAATGTGGGAAACGTTGATGCTGGCATAAAACTTCCAGAAATTATTGACGAATCAGAGCAAAATGAGCCCAATGAAACAGAATAGTCCGTGAAAAATAGTGACGTATGACTTAATTATTGCAAGAGTACATACACACAAACTATTTTTTTATTTTGTGATTGATGTATGGTTACATTTGACATTAGTATTAGTAAAATATTTACTTTTTTCAAGAGAACATGTAATTTGTCTTGTGAGATAAATATAGAGTTTGTAAAGTATGTCAATGTAGTCAACCACACTGGTAAAGGTGATATGTCACTTCAACATAGAATTTGTTATGTGATTGTCGTACATGAGTATGACTCTATATATGATTATAGTATATTAGTGTGTTAATTACTAAGGCATTTACAATGTTTTGGAAAACACGTATGGATTTCATAGATGTGTATGCATAGATTTGTGACACAATAAAACTAGGTATATGACAGTACTTTCTAATTAATGTCAAATGTAATCTTATGCACTTAATATACTATCACACTGTAAAAATTAATACATCATTTTAACAACTAATTTGTAGTTTACATAGATGTACTACTATGGAATATAGAATTCTGTGAATTACTCACTATGTAATTTGTAGAAATGTTGTACTTTTATATACTAATATATTATGTAATGAGTAATTTGCATAAAATTTAAATTCCATAGTAAATCCATCCATGTAAAGCACAAAACTAATTGTTAAATAACATATTAATTTTTACAGTGCACACACTAAGTGCATATTTAGTATATAGCCATATGTGGAATAAAATTAAATAATTACAATCCACATATTTTTTAAAGATTAGTAATTATACAATGTTTAATCATTAGTATAGGCAACTAAAGATATGAGGAAACCAAACAATATGTGTACATGTACATTGTAGATATGTGTATTTATTAGTTACATACTAATGAGTAACATGATCTGAAATAACAAAATGATATGTTACCATTACACACCACTATATGCAGTGCACATGATGGTGCACTAAAATTTGCTTGTACATAACTACTGCTTAGTTGAAAATGCTTTTGTTGAGATAATTATCCAGCTTTTATTCATGGATTTTATTATTAGGTAACTCACAAAGTTTTGGCTTCTTACACTAATCTGGCTTTATGAATACAATAATCTGAAAAATGACCACAGTAGGAATAGAGGTATAAAAATCTCTACATATTAGTCTAACAATGAAACAGTGTCTCAATAAACATGTAAAGGGTTTAAGTTATGGTTACTATGTAGGGATATTTATTTGGTATAACAATGTTTTTACAAAATCACAAAACAAAAAATGCATGCATGTACTAAGTGAAACCAAGACAACAGCTGCTTCATCATATTATGATATTTTGATTAAAGCTTATTGGCGAGAGCCTTAGGGCGAGGCAACTATAATCTGAACGATGCAACAAAACTGAAATCACTATTTCACTTAGGGACTTCATAAATTCACTAAAAACTCTAGTGATTTCATGAAATCACTGAAATGAGGCTCTTGTTATTTTGCAAAATCACTGAATGTGATATATTGGTAGAAATTCAGCATTGTTTAAGTATTGTTAGAAGTTTATTCATAATATACGATTAGTTTTAATATCTGTACACAATTCTTTATTACAGATTTTCATGGACAATCACCACAATGAGACATAGCTTTGATGACTACTCTGAGGATTTATCATACATAGTTCAGAGCAGTTCACACTTCCTTTAACATGTTGTAATATCACCTACAACATCATCAGCAAAGCTCACATTGCAACTGGCCACTGTGGTCGTGACAGGATGCTGAAACATCTTAGGCAAAACTATGCCAACATCACAACAGATGCTGTTGAACTCTTCAAGTCCTACTGTGTTGTATGTCAAGAGAAGAGGAAATGTCCCAAGACTACAGGTGTTGTTGTCAAGCCTATTCTTTCCAGCGAATTCAACTCTCATGGTCAGTTGATCTTGTTGACATGCAGTCATCCCACAAGGATACTTCAAGTGGATCATGGTTTACCAGTGTCACCTCACACAAAGTTTGTTATCCTGAGCCCCTGTCTTCCAAGAGAGCTGCTGAAATTGCCTTTCAACTGTTGGATATATTCCCCATCTTTGGTGCACCAGCCATCCTTCAGAGTGACAACGGCTCAGAATTCACAGCCCAAGTCATCACAGAGCTCAAAGAGTTGTGGCCGCAGCTCATCATGGTTCATGGCAAGCCCAGACATCCCCAAAGCCAGGGTTCTGTTAAAGGAGCAAACAGTTACATCAAAAACATTCTGGTCATCATGCTGGCATCATCAAAGACATTTAGGCTCATCATGCTGGCATCAACAGAACCCCCTACAAAGCCATGTTTGGAGAGGACACTAAAGTTGGATTGACATCTTCTAGTCTCTCACCTGAAATTCTGAAAGCTGGGATTCTGAGCACAAAAGTATTCCAGGAATCAGTTTGATCTCTGTCCGCAGCAACTCTTAAATGATTCTGATGTCAACACAGAATCTACAATCACACTCCGTCAAGCTCTTAAATCTACAGCTTCTGGTACGTGGACAATACGAATTGGTACGTGATAATAAGAATTGAGAATTGTGTACAGATATTAAAACTAATCATACCATTTTCAGATTGTTATTTTATCATTGTAATCATTTATGAATAAACTTCCTTACAATACTTAAACAATGCTGAATTTCTACCAATATATCACATTCAGTGATTTTGCATATATATAGTGAGTTTTTAGTGAATTTATGAAGTCCCTAAGTGAAATAGTGATTTCACAAACTCCCTGAAAGTTTCAGGGATTTCACAAAATCCCTATTTAGACAATCTTACTGTAACAATATATATTTATAACAAAATTGTTATACATAAAGTTTGTTTAGCACTTCATCATACTGTGAGAAGAGTCCACAATGCATATATAATCATACAATGCTATATAGAGACACTAATATAAAGTAAATAATATAATAATACATAATATACATGTACTAAGTGAATGAAGATGACTTGAAAGATGTTTAACCACTTCATCATACCATTAGTATTACATATAGTATAACTATGACTTCTTCTGAAGACACTAAAAAGCAAAGTAAGTTATGCAAAAGTGGAACATGTCACTACAATGATCATTACTTGAACAAATGGGTTGAAGAGACATCACTGTACGGGATACCTCATGTCTTCAAAAAAATGATGAGGCAAATTACGTGGGCACTTGTATTAGTTTGTTTAATTATTGGGTGTCTATACACTGTTGGTGATCGTCTGTATCGGTATATCAAAAAAACCTACTACTATAACTGTTGCTGTAGAATCTGCTGAACTAACTGGATTGCCTTTTCCAGCAGTGACTGTTTGTAGTCTCAATGCATATGAATCTTCAGAGACTGCTCAATTTGCAGATTTTTTTATTCATCCCAGACTTGGCTTATGACTTTCGTGCATTAAATAAAGTTGGAATGTGTGATAAACTTTTAATCAATATCACTGAAGATGTCCAAAATGCTGATATATGGGAAGTCATTCAAAAAATCACTTAGAAATATTATTTACTACTGTAGGTTTATTCAAGGTGTTAATAACGAACTCTATTTCTGTGAGAAGGAGATACAACCTGTATTAACATCTCTTGGCATCTGTTATACCTTTAATAGTATTACTAATGGGAGACAAGATTGTTATGTTACGGCCACTGGAGCAAAGTATGGATTAAAAATGATTATTAACATAAGCCAAATAAAATCGTCCACCTATTGAGGGAAACTCAGGCATCAAAATAATAGTTCATGAAAGAGATGACATTGCTAGACCTAATTTTATGGATTTGGGAATCCCTCCAGCGAGAAATGCTTACATTGGTCTAAGAAAAAAAGATTGCCATAGATCATACCAGTAATGTTGGATGTATTGATGATCATGAGCTTTCCTTTTATCCACATTATGAGTACTCTCAATTTGCTTGTAGACAAAATGCTCTTGTTGAACATATAGCACAACCTAATATTGTGACTGTATCCTTGATCCAGCTGCCAGACCTATTAGTGGTCCTTATGCTAACACTCCCAATTGTACATTTAATCATACTTGTTGTTTAGAAAATCAAAGTTTCAGTTTCAATAAACACTCAATATGTCCTCTCTATGTCATTTTGAATACTATGATAGTCGTCGAGTAAGCTATACTAGTTTTTTCTGCTGGTCTCTTTCTTAAAAAGACTCGCTGCATCTTCAAACAAAAGTAGTAATACAATTCAAGGAGAGTTTTTGGCAGTTAATGTATTCTTGGAAGATTTACAAGTGACAATCACTACCACAGAATATTCATACCCAGTTTATGGTTTCTTAGGAGATGTTGGGGAAATATGGGATTATTTATTGGAACTAGTGTTTATATCATTACTGGAAATTGTTCTGCTCATCCACAATGAATTAAAGAGATTTTGTTTGACTAGAAATTGAAAAAAGAAGCTTAAACAAAAGATACTAAACTTCAACTACCTGAGATCAAAATTTGTGTTTACTCAATTTGCAAGAATAGTCACAATACTCTTTCATAATTATGTGAAAAACTTTAACTTATAAATAGATCTCCTAAAAGTATAGAAACTGTATAGATATAAGTAATTATATTCTGTGGTTCTCATAATTACAACAACCACATCTAATAAAACATTCAGGAATTCTTAGATTATTTAACCAATGTAACAGGACTTTGAGAAAATAATTGAGTACATATAAATAAATAAATAACTGAATGAGAAGTAATGATGTGTCCAGGAGACATTAACAATAGATATTGACGCTAATGTTACCATAACACAAAAAGAATGGAGATATATGTCTATTAGACTTTATAGGAAGTGCCGTTATGCATCATCAAAAAACTAACTCCAGGTTTTCTGCAGTCAAGTTCATAAAAGTGGAACCACTTATTATATTTAGAAGGCAATTCCTGTCACAATGTCCAGATGCAAAAGAATGAAGATGATTTAAGGTCTGAAGAAAAAGACTTGAGGGAGAAAAATACAATGAATAAGATATTTTATTCATACAGAATAGAAAGAACCGCCTTTATTAATTATTTATTTCATTAGTAGTGCACCCTGCTGTGTCTACCACAAAGGCTAAGCTATGGCTAACAGATACAAATCTGAAGACAATGATAAGCGAACTAGATGCTGTAAAAGTGGAAGCTGTCACTACAATGACCATTATTTAAGAAAAAGGGTTGATGAGACATCACTGTACGGGATACCTCATATCTTCAAAGGGAAATCTAAGATAAGGCAAATTATCTGGGTACTTATATTAGTTGGTTTAACTATTGGATGTCTATACACTGTTGGTGATAACCTGGAGCGTTATTTGAAAAAGCCAACTACTACAACTGTTGCTGTAGAGTCTGGTTGAACTAACTGGATTGGCCTTTCCAGCAGTGACTGTTTGTAGACTCAATGCATATGAGTCTTCAGAAATTGTCAATTTACAGAATTTCTATTCAATCCAGACTTGGCTTATGATATCCACATATCAAATAATATTGCAATTGGGATGTGTAATAAGTTCTGAACAAATATCACGGAGGATGTCCGAAATCTGCTATATGGGAAGTCATTCAAAAATCATTAATAATTTTGTTTACTTTTGTGGCTTTAATAAGATGTCAACTATAACATTACTTCCTGTAAGTAAGAACTACAACATGCGCTAACATATCTTGGTACCTTTAATAGTATTACTAATGAGAAACCAATGTTTATGTACAGCCACTGGAGCAAATTATGGATTAAAAATGATATTTAATATCAGTCAAATAAATCATCCGTCTATTGAGGGGAATACTGGCATCAAAATAGTAATTCATGAAAGAGATGACGTTCCTTGACCTAATCTTTATGGATTTGGAGTACCTCCAGGAAGAAATGCTTACATGGTATAAGGAAAAAAGATTGACATAGATCATACTAGTAATGCTGAATGTATTGATGATTGTGAGGTTTCCTTTATCCACAGTATGACTATTCTCAATTTTGCTTGTCACTAAATGCTCATGTTAAACATATAGCACAACCTGATACTTGTAACTGCATTCTTGATCCCTCAACTAGACCTTCTAGTGGTCTTTATAGTAACACTCCCAATTGTACATTTAATGATACTTGTTTTTACTTAATCAATCTTCTAGTTTTGATCACGAGATAGGTGTCCTCTTCCATGTCAATTTGAATACTATGATAACCAAATAAGTTACTCCAGCTTTCTACTGGTCCTTATCTTGAAGATCTTGCAATGTCTTTGAATTTGAGCAAGGACAGTATTCGCGATGATTTCATGTCAGTTAGTGTATTCGTTAAAGATTTACAAGTGACAACAACTATACTGTTTATTCATATCCCTTTACTGCATTTTCAGCAGACCTTGGAGGAGCTCTGGGGCTGTTTCTTGGTGCTAGCCTTATAGCCTTTATTGAGATAGGTATGCTCCTATTAGATGAATTTAAGAGGATTTGTTTACCAAAAAATGTAAAAATAAGAAGGATGAAGTTGATGGTAGCATAAATTTCTGGAAATTATTGACGAATCAGAGCAAAATGAGCCTAAAGTAACAGAAGAGCAGTGAAAGAAAGTGGTGTAGACTTAATGATTGCAAGAGTACATGTATATATAAAGTTATTCTAAAATTATATAACTGATATATGACTACATTGACATTAGCACTAGTATAATATAATCTTGTTAACAGTTAATTTACCGATATATAATTAACTTGTGGTATGAGTATATTGTCTCATGTTGTTAGTGATGCTGTGTTTTACACTTAAAATTAAAAAGATTATAAAGGGAATTGTTCTAACCAGCCTTCATCAAATGTTAAAAATGAGAGTGCTAAGTTGTGCAAATCTGATATATGTCACTACAATGACCATTACTTCAATAAATGGTTGGAACAGACAACACTAAATGGAATTATTCATGTTTTTAAAGAAAAATCAAAGATAGAAGAATACTACTACGGCAGTCATATTTTGTTGGTGCAGTATTTGGATGTCTATTTTACTGTTGGATAGTTTGTATTGTTTTTTGTTTATTCCAAAATCTAATACAGCTATTACAAATTGTCAATAATAACGAAAAATCTTTAATTTTCTGCAGTATAGCTGTTGTTAGCTTTAGATGACCAATGCAACATTTGACTTGAATACACTTATACTTCACTACTAAGTCTTTCTTCAATCAAGTTGTTTAATAACTAATTAATTGAACACATTGATATTAGTTTAATTGTTAGACTGTTCATTACAAGTGAAGGTAATATGTTTATATATATATATATATAGTATACAAAATTAATTTAATATGAACATATCTGGATGTGAAATGTAATGACAACTTCAATTATGAGTGATCTGTAGTTAACTACAAGGGAATTAAATTTGACTGGATATTTTAGCCATAACTTCATCATACAGACTATTCTTTGCCTAACATATTAGCAACTGTAGGAGATGTTATATTTATTTAAGTTGTTGATATAAATGTGTAAATTGAAATGAAAGCATGATTAAGTGTACAGTTAAGCAAATTATAATCTGTAGCTGACAGTTATTTACTATATAGAGCAGGTTCATTGTTAACAGTAGGATAAGATACACTTCATTTCATTAATTTTTATGTGACACTGAAATCATATTTCCATTGTTAATAGTGTCATATTTCAATTAAGTTTTCACAAGTAAGTGTTGCCATAGAGCTTGTAGTCTAAGAAAACAATGTCATGGCTTACTATATAAATAATTGTGATTCAGAATCATGCCTCATCAAAAACTAACTCCTGATTTTTTCTGCAGCCAAGTTTATAAAGGGTGAACCACTTATTATATTTAGAAGACAATTCCTGTCACTGAGAAAAAGACTTGAGGGAGAAACTGCGATGAATAAGTTATTATTTATTCATACAGATAACTTAACAGAACCGCCCTTTATTAATTATTCATTTATTAGTAGTACACCCCCGCTTTGTCTACCACAAAAGGCTAAGCTATGGCTAACAGTTGCATTTCTGAAGACAATAATAAGCGAGCTAGGTGTTATAAAAGTGGAAGCTGTCGCTACAATGACCACTATTTAAAAAAATGGGGTTGAAGAGACATCGCTGTTATGGAATACCTCATGTCTTCAAAGGGAAATCTAAGATAAGGCGAATTATCTGGTTACTTATATTAGTTGGTTTAACTGGTGGATGTCTATACACTATTGGTGATAACCTGAAGCGTTATTTGGAAAAGCCTACTGCTACAACCGTTGCTGTAAACTCATATGAACGATCTGGATTGCCCTTTCCAGCAGTGACCGTTTGTAGACTCAATGCATATGATTCTTCAGAGATTGCTCAATTTACAGAATTTCTATTCAATCCAGACTTGGCTTATGATATCCACTATCAAATAATATTGCAATTGGGATGTGTAATAAAGTTCTGAACAATATCACTGAAGATGTCCGAAAATCTGCTATATGGGAAGTCATTCAAAAAATCATTAAGTAATTTTGTTTACTTTTTGTGCTTTAATGAAGACTTTGATAATAACGTTACTTTCTGTAAGAAAGAACTACAACCTGTACTAACGTCTCTTGGTATCTGTTATACTTCAATAGTTTTACAAATGGGAGGTCAAATCGTAATATCATAGCCACTGGAGCAAAGTACGGATTGAAAATGATTTTTAATATTAGTCAAATAAAAAATCCATCTATTGATGGGAATACGGCTCAAATAGTAATTCATGAACGTGATGACATTGCTAGACCTATCTTTTTATGGATTTGGAATCTCTCCTGGGAAAAATGCTTACATTGGTATAATGGAAAAGAATTAACAACGATAATACCGAAAATGCTGAATGTATATCTAATAGGATGGTAAGCTTTCCTTTTATCCACATTATGAATATTCTCAATTTGCTGTCGACAAATGCTCTCGTTGACACATATAGCACAACCTGATACTTGTAACTGCATTCTTGATCCCTCAGCCAGACCATCTAGTGGTCGTTATAGTAACACTCCCAATTGTACATTTAATGATACTGTTGTTTACTTAATCAAATTTCTCGTTTTGATCCAAAAAGCTGAGTGTCCTGTCCCATGTAAATTTGAATACTATGATAACCAAATAAGTTACTCCAGTTTTCCTACTGGTCCTTATCTTGAATATCTTGCAATGTCTTTGAATTTGAGCAAGGACAGAATTCGTGATGAAGTCATGTCTGTTAGTGTATTCTATGAAGATTTACAAGTGACAACAACTACTACTGAATATTCATATCCCCCTACTGCATTTTTAGCTGATGTTGGAGGAGCACTGGCGCTATTTCTTGGTGCTAGCCTTATAGCCTTTATTGAGATCGGTATGCTTCTATTGGATGAATTTAAGAGGATTGTTTACCAAGAAAATGTAAGAAAAATGTGGAATACATTGATGCTGGCATAAAACTTCCAGAAATTATTGACGAATCAGAGCAAAATGAGCTCAATGAAACAGAATAGTCTGTGAAAAATAGTGACGTATGACTTAATTATTGCAAGAGTTCATACACACAAATTATTTTTTTTTATTTGTGATTGATGTATGGTTACATTTGACATTAGTATTAGTAAAATATTTACTTTTTTCAAGAAACATGTCATTTGTCTTGTGAGATAAATATAGAGTTTTTGTAAAGTATGTCAATGTAGTCAACCACACTGGTAAAGGTGATATGTCACTTCAACATATGAATTTGTTATGTGATTGTCGTACATGAGTATGACTCTATATATGATATAGTATATTAGTAGGTTAATTACTAAAGGTATTTACAATGTTTTTGGAAAACACGTATGGATTTCATAGATGTATATGCATAGATTTGTGACACAATAAAACTAGGTATATGACAGTACTTTCTAATAATGTCAATGTAATGCTATGCACTTAATATACTATCATACACTAACTATATATTTAGTATATAGCCATATGTGGAATAAAATTAAATATAATCCGCATATTTTTATAGATGAGTAATTATACAATGATTAAACTGTAAAAATTAATACATCAACTAATTTGTAGTTTAGATGGATGTACTACTATGGAATATAGAATTCTGTGAATTACTCACTATGTAATTTGTAAAAATGTTGTACTTTTATATACTAATATATTATGTAATGAGTAATTTGCATAAATTTTTAGTGTATTTATCAGTACATACTAATGAGTAGTGACATGATCTGAAATAACAAAATGATATGTTACAATTACACACCACTATATGCAGTGCATATGTTGATGCACTAAATTTGCTTGTACATTACTACTGGTTACTTGAAAATGCTTTGTTGAGATAATTTCCAGCTTTTATTCATGGATTTTATTATTAGGTAACGGGGGTCACAAAGTTTTGGGCTTCTTACACTAACCTGGCTTTATGAATACAATAATCTGAATATGACCACAGTAGGAATAGAGGTAAAATCTCTACATATTTAGTCTAACAATGAAACAGTGTCTCATAAACATGTATAGGGTTTTAAGTTATGGTTACTATGTAGGGATATTTATTTGGTATAACAATGTTATTATATATATCCAAATCACAAAACAAAAATGCATGTACTAAGTGAACCAAGACAACAGCTGCTTCATCATATTATGAGATTTGATTAAAGCTTATTGGCGAAGCCATAGAGCGAGGCAACTATAATCTGAACGATGCAACAAAACTGTTGTGGAGGTGATAATTGCTTTACCGGAAACCGGAAGACAGGTTGCAAAACGTGATTAACTATCGATGTTTAGCGATGCAATAAATTTGAAGAAAGGAAAAACAGACATATTTCAACAATCAAAGATTTGTATAAGACGTCTAGAACATTGTGAAAGTGAATAAGATCAATGACAAAGAAGCTAGGTATAAGAAAGTATGCTACAAATATATAATATGTGTGGCGTATTAAATAAACTTGGTTGCGTGATAAAGTTCTAAGGAATATCCAATAATTTGGCAAAATATGACACTGTAATAATTATGTTCCTTAATAATCAGGTACCATCTAGAAGAATTTGCATGATGTCTGTTTTAACTTTTTTATATTGCCTGTGTGCACAACATATTACCAGGAATATTATAATCATCTTTGACTACATGCTATGTTTTCATCTTATTCTATTATTGTATGTGACCAACGGGTAGAATTAAACCTTTAATTGCTGACTTGAATATAGCAATCTATGAATTCAATTTACCTTATTACTGAGAGTTAGGCACGAAGACTGATCACATTAAAAAAGCTTCTTACTATATAACTTGCTTCTTTACTATAATTTTAACTATGATTGCCACAGACATTGCATATGATTATAAAATATTTGTGGTTGTTCTATAAGTCAATAACAATGTCATTCAAAACAACAATTATATAGGAGAGATTTTTTAATTATAATCATGTTATATCTGGTTATCATATGCAGCTATACACCATCATATTTATACATGTATATGCTGTAATATTATATTAAATTACAAAATGTTGTGTTTGTTGATGTCACTTAATTAAAAATAATAACAGAATTTACTCATAGCACTTCAATATATATATATATAATTATAACAAAATTGTTATAAATAATGTTTGTGAATCAAGACAACTGAAAAAGATATTAGCACTTCATCATACCGTAAGATTAATTAAAGAGTTCACAATGCATATATAATCATACAATGCTATATAGAGACACTAATATAAAGTAAATAATGTAATGTATACATGATTGGTGAGTAATTGACTAATTGCAACTGATAGATCTGTAACATTTTATGTCATCAGCAAACATAAGAATAGTTGAAGAGGAGACAGTAGACGGCAAGTCATTGATATAAATGATGAATAGGATGGGGTCTAAGATGCTGCCCTGAGGAACCCAGAGATAACAGGAAGTTTGTCAGAAAGGCTGTGTTGATAGAGACACACTGAGAGCGAGACAACAGGTATGATCGAAAAAGTTCCCGGAGGCTACCTGTAATGCTGATGGACCAAGTTTAAATAAAAGCTCATTATGAGGAACTGTATCAAAAGCCTTTCGTAGGTCAAGATAGATACAGTCCGTTTGGAATATCTGGTCAAAAGAGTTGAAAATCGTACTCAGAATAGAAGTAACTGGTGAATAGTGGAACGGTGCTGGAGAAAACCAAACTGAAAATCGGAAATAGAGGAGAAGACATGATCAATAATATTGTTATAGATTGGTCTCTCCAAAACTTTAGAGATGAGCCACAAAGAAAGATAGGTCTATAGTTTTGGACTAGAGCTTTGTCCCCTCATTTAAAAATAGGGATGATGCAGTATAGACGCCATTCAGCAGGGATAATACATACATGATTGATGCTAGCTATATAGAGAGACTAAAAGTAACACTATATAATACATACATGAATGATGCATGAGCATCTGTTGATGGCGTTTTCAAAATGATGAAGACAAATTTATTGACATGTGAGGACATTTTAACAAAGTGCTGCTACATTGTTGTGGATTTAATATATTAGTATCTGTGAACTGCAAAAGACAAAATAATTGTTACATATATTGTGAAGTCTGTTGTATACTATAGTTTCATGTGGTTTCATGGAGACAGTGTATATGTTATCATATGTAGTCTATACCCTAATATCCATACATGTATATGCTATAATGTTATATTAATTAAAAAATGCTGAAATGACACTTAATTAAAAATGATAACAGGAGTTTACTCATAGTACTTAATTATAACAAAATTGTTTTACATAAAGTTTGTGAATCAAGACAACTAAAACGATATTTAGCACTTCATCATACCGTAAGATCAATTAAGAGTCCACAATGCATATATAATCATACAATGCTATATAGAGACACTAATATAAAGTAATGTATACATAATTGGTGTATTCATGAATATATATATGTGCTGTTAATTTGATATTAATATTGTATATATACTATAGATTGTATGAAAGCTTTCAAATGATGAAGACAAATTGTTTGACTTGTAATAACACAGAATTGCTATTCAACCCAGACTTGGCTTATGACTTTTGTAAATTAAATAAACTTGGAATGTGTGATAAATTTCTTAGCAATATCTCTGAAGATGTCCGAAATGCTGATATATGAGAAGTCATTCAAAAATCATTTAGAAATATTGTTTACTACTGTGGACTTATTCAAGGTGTTAATAATGAACTCTATCACTGTGAGAAGGAGCTACAACCTGCAATGACATCTCTTGGCATCTTTAATAGTATTACTAATGGGAGACAGGATCGTTATGTCACATCTGTTGGAGCAAAGTATGGATTAAAAATGATTATTAACATAAGTCAAATAAATCATCCACCTATTGAAGGAAATACTGGCATCAAAATAATAAGTCATGAAAGAGATGACATTGCTAGACCTAATCTTTATGGATTTGGAATACCTCCAGGAAGAAATGCTTACATTGGTGTAAGGAAAAAAGATTGCCATAGATCATACAGGGAATGTTGGATGTATTGATGATCGTGAGCTTTCATTTATCCACAGTATGAGTACTCTCAATTTGCTTGTAGACAAAATGCTCTTGTTGAACATATAGCACAGTCTAATATTTGTTACTGTATCCTTGATCCAGCTGCCAGACCTATTAGTGGTCCTTATGCTAACACTCCCAATTGTACATTTAATCATACTTGTTGTTTACAAAATCAAAGTTTCAGTTTCGATACACACTCAATATGTCCTCTCCTATGTCATTTTGAATACTATGATAGTCGAGTAAGCTATACTAGTTTTTCCTACTGGTCTCTTTCTTAAAAGACTTGCAGCATCTTCAAAGAAAAGTAGTAATACAATTCAAGGAGATTTTTTGACAGTTAATGTATTCTTGGAAGATGTTACCATAACACAAAAGAATGGATATATATCTATTACACTTTATAGGACGTTCCCTTATGCCTCATCAAAAACTAACTCCAGGTTTTCTGCAGTCAAGTTCATAAAAAGTGAACCACTTATTATATTTAGAAGGCAATTCCTGTCACGTTGTCCAGATGCAAAAGAATTGAAGATGATTTAAGGTCTGAAGAAAAAGACTTGAGTAAGAAAAATACAATGAATAAGATATTTTATTTATACAGAATAAAAGAGACCGCCCTTTATTAATTATTCATTTCATTAGTAGTGCACCCCTGCTTTGTCTACCACAAAGGCTAAGCTATGGCTAACAGATGCAAATCTGAAGACAATAATATGGGAGCTAGGTGCTGTAAAAGTGGAAGCTGTCGCTACAATGACCACTATTTAAGAAAATGGGTTGAAGAGACATCACTGTATGGGATACCTCATGTCTTCAAAGGGAAATCTAAGATAAGGCGAATTATCTGGGTACTTATATTAGTTGGTTTAACTGTTGGATGTCTATACACTGTTGGTCGTAACCTGGAGCGTTATTTGAAAAAGCCTACTGCTACAACTGTTGCTGTAGAGTCTGCTGAAGTAACTGGATTGGCTTTCCAGCAGTGACTGTTTGTAGACTCAATGCATATGAGTCTTCAGAAATTGCTCGATTTACAGAATTTCTATTCAACCCAGACTTGGCTTATGATATCCACATATCAAATAATATTGCAATTGGGATGGGTGATAAAGTTCTGAACAATATCACTGAAGATGTTCGAAAATCTGCTATATGGAAGTCATTCAAAAAATCATTAAGTAATTTTGTTACTTTTGTGGCTTTAATAAAGACGTCGACTATAACATTACTTCCTGTAAGAAAGAACTACAACCCCGTACTAACATCTCTTGGCATCTGTTATACCTTTAATAGTATTACTAATGGGAAACCAAATGTTTATGTTACAGCCACTGGAGCAAAGTATGGATTAAAAATGATTTTTAATATAAGTCAAATAAATCATCCGTCTATTAAGGGGAATACTGGTATCAAAATAGTAGTTCATGAAAGAAATGATGTCCCTCGACCTAATCTTTATGGATTTGGAGTACCTCCAGGGAGAAATGCTTACATTGGTATAAGGAAAAAGATTGACATAGATCATACCAGTAATGCTGGATGTATTGATGATCGTGAGCTTTCCTTTTATCCACATTATGACTATTCTCAATTTGCTTGTCGACTAAATGCTCATGTTAAACATATAGCACAACCTGATACTTGTAACTGCATTCTTGATCCCTCAACTAGACCTTCTAGTGGTCTTTATAGTAACACTCCCAATTGTACATTTAATGATACTTGTTGTTTACTTAATCAATCTTCTAGTTTTGATCCACGAGATAGGTGTCCTCTTCCATGTCAATTTGAATACTATGATAACCAAATAAGTTACTCCAGCTTTCCTACTGGTCCTTATCTTGAAGATCTTGCAATGTCTTTGAATTTGAGCAAGGACAGTATTCGCGATGATTTCATGTCAGTTAGTGTATTCCTTGAAGATTTACAAGTGACAACAACAACTACTGAATATTCATATTCTGATGCTGCATTTATAGCTGACCTTGGAGGAGCTCTGGGGCTATTTCTTGTGCTAGCCTTATAGCCTTTATTGAGATAGGTATGCTCCTATTAGATGAATTTAAGAGGATTTGTTTACCAAAAAATGTAAAAAGAAGGTGGATGAAGTTGATGATAGCATAAAATTTTTGGAAATTATTGACGAATTAGGGCGAAATGAGCCTAAAGTAACAGAAGAGCCAGTGAAAGAAAGTGGTGTATGACTTAATGATTGCAAGAGTACATGTATATATACAAGTTATTCTAAAATTATGTAACTGATATATGACTACATTGACATTAGCACTAGTATAATATAATCTTGTTAACAGTTAATTTACGATATATAATTAACTTGTGGTATGAGTATATTGTCTCATGTTGTTAGTGATGGTGTGGCATACACTTTAAAATTAAAAGATTAAAAAGGAAATTATTCTAAATATCTTGGCTAACAAAGACAACCAGTCTTCATCAAATGTTAAGAATAATAGTGCTAAGTTGTGAAAATCTGATATATGTCACTACAATGACCATTACTTCAATAAATGGTGGAACAGACAACACTAAATGGAATTATTCATGTTTTCAAAGGAAAATCAAAGATAAGAAAAATACTATGGACAGTCATATTTGTTGGTGCAGTATTTGAATGTCTATTTACTGTTGGGGATAGTTTTGTATTGTTATATTCAAAAACCTACTGCTACAACCATTACAAATTGTCAATAATAACGAAATATCTTTAACCAATGTAACATTTTGACATTGACTACACTTACATTTTTGATTTGTATACATAAATTGTCAATAATAATGAAAAATCTGTAGATGACCAATGCAACATTTTGACATTATTGAAAATACTTATACTTCACTACTAAGTCTTTTAAGTTGTTTAATAACTAATTAATTGAACACATTATATTAGTTTAATTGTTAGACTGTTCGTTACAAGTGTCATAGATTGAGATATAAGAGATGTTATATTTATTTAAGTTGTTGATATAAATGTGTAAATTAAAATGAAAGCATGATTAAGTCTACAGTCAAGCAATGATAGTCTGATATCAATAGCTGACAGTTGCTTTACTATATAGAGCAGGTTCATTGTTAAAAGCAGGATACACTTTATTTCATTAATTTTTATATGACACTAAAATCATATTTCCATTGTTAATAGTGTAAAATTTCAATTTAGTTGTCACATGTAAGTGTTGCCTTGTAGAAAACAGTGTCATGGCTTACTATATAAATAATTGTGATTCAGAAATTGATAGCCAGGTAACTACTGTGTTATCATGGATAGCAACAAGCCTTCAGTTGAAGCTACTAATCATCATGAGAATGCTAGGTCATGTAAATGTGTAAGCTGCCATTGCAATGACCGATACTTTGACAAATGGTTAGAGGAGACATCACTGATGGTATAAGTCATGCTTTCAAAGGTAAATCAAAGATAAGAAGATTAATGTGGGGAGTCATATTTTTTGGTGCGGTAATTGGATGCCTTTATACTGTTGGTGAGAGTCTTCGTCGTTTTATTGACAAGCCAACGGCCATATGTATTTTCGTAGAGTCAACTGAAAAAATTGGGTTGTCCTTTCCAGCAGTGACCATTTGCAGTCTCGACTCTGCAGATAAAAATGGCAGCTATATGGCTGAACTGTTTGAGTTCCTTTTTAATCCTGATTTGCGTTTAACTTTGGAATGTCATTAGATCTTGGACATTGCAAAGATGTTTTAAAGAATACAACAGAATTTGAGAGAAATATAACAATTTGGGATGGCCTTTGAGAATCTTTTAAAGATATCATTCACTATGTCATTTTGAATACTATGATAGTTGAGTAAGCTATACTAGTTTTCCTACTGGTCTCTTTCTTTAAAGATTTGCATCATCTTCAAACAAAAGTATTAATACAATTCAAGGAGATGTTTTGGCAGTTAATGTATTCTTGGAAGATTTACAAGTGACAACCACTACCACAGAATATTCATATGGTTTCTTAGGAATGTTGGGGGAAATATGGGATTATTTATTGGTGCTAGTGTTATATCATTACTAGAAATTGCTGTACTCATACTTGATGAAATTAAAGAGATTTTTGTTTAACTAAAAATGGCAAAAAGAAGCTTAATCGAATGATACTAAACTTCAACTTCCTAAATAAACATTACCAAATTATAGAGTTAGACAAAGAGATATAACTGTATTAACTTTATCTCTTTTGTGTGTTTTAATAAATTTCCTGTTACATTATTACCTTGCATGCAGTCTGTACTTGTGCACTATATTCTGTTGTCAATAATTTAAGTTTATTTTTTTAAATTAGGCAAAACAAATTAAGCTAATTTATAATGCAATAATTCTTATGATTTGTATGTATGATTCACTAACGTACATAAACAAGCTAAAATGGGTATTATTGATACATCCTCAATACAAAAATACATGATAAAGCTAAAAGTATACAGCTATTCACTTGTATAAACTGAGCAAAACCTTGTATAGAATATACTGCCATTCAGTTAGTAATCACCAATAATTTAAGAAGATCAAAATTTGTGTCTACTCAATTCCAAGAATAGTCACAATACTCTTTCATAATTGTTGTGAGAAAATTTTACTCATAACTCAATTACATATAGATCTCTTAAAAGTATAGAAACTGTATGGAATAAGTAATTATATTCTGTGGTTCTCATAATTAAAATAATTAGATTATTTAACCAATGTATACGTAACAAGGACTTTGAGAAATAATTGGTGAGTAAATATAAATAAATAAAGTAAATAAAGAAATAAACTGAACTTTAGAAGTAATGTGTGTGTCCAGGAGACATTAACAATATATATTGACGCTGATGATTACCATAACACAAAAGAATGGATATATATCTATTAGACTTTATAGGAAGTTCCCTTATGCCTCACTATTACTACTATTATTATTACTCACTATTATTACTAACTCCAGGTTTTGTGCAGTCAACTTCATAAAGGGTGAACCACTTATTTATACTTAGAAGACAATTCCTGTCACGTTATCCAGATGCAGAAGAATTGAATTTTATTTAAGGTTCACTAAAAAAGAGATAACTGCAATGAATAAGTTATATTTATTCATAGAGATAACTTAAAAGAACGCCCTTTATTAATTACTCAGTTCATTAGTGGTGCACCGCCGCGTAGTGTAATACCACAAAGGCTAAGCTATGGCTAACAGATGCGATTGTGAAGAAATAATAAGCGAACAGGTGCTGTAAAAGTGGAAGCTGTCACTACAATGACCACGATTTAAAAAAATGGGTGAAGAGACATCACTGTACGGGATATCTCATGTCTTCAACAGGGAAATCAAAGATAAGGAAGGAATTATCTGGGTACTTATATTAGTTGGTTTGAGACTGTTGGATGTCTATACATGTTATTGATAACCTGAAGCGTTTTGAAAAGAGCCTACTGCTACAACCGTTGCTAATAGACTCATATGAACTAACTGGATTGGCCTTTCCAGCAGTGACTGTTTGTAGACTCAAACTCATATGATTCTTCGGAGATTGCTCGATTTACAGAATTTCTATTCAATCCAGACTTGGCTTATGATATCCACATATCAAATAATATTGCAATTGGGATGTGTAATAAAGTTTTGAACAATGTCACCAAAGATGTCCGAAAATCTGCTATATGGGAAGTCATTCAAAAATCATTTAGTAATTTGTTTTACTTTTGTGGCTTTAATGAAGACTTTGATAATAACATTACTTCCTGTGAGAAGGAACTACAACCGGTACTAACGTCTCTTGGTATCTGTTATACCTTCAATAGTTTTACAAGTGGGAGGTCATATCGTAATATCACAGCCACTGGAGCAAAGTACGGATTGAAAATGATTTTTAATATTAGTCAAATAAAAAATCCATCTATTTATGGGAACACGGGCATCAAAATAGTAATTCATGAACGTGATGACATTGCTAGACCTAATCTTATGGATTTGGACTCTCTCCTGGGAAAATGCTTACATTGGTGTAAGGAAAAGAAAATAACGAAGATAATACCACAAATGCTGGATGTTTACCTAATAAGGATGGTAAGCTTTAACCTTTTATCCACATTATGACTATTCTCAATTTCAATAAACATGTCGACAAAATGCTCTCATTGAACATATAGCACAACCTGATACTTGTAACTGCATTCTTGATCCCTCAGCCAGACCTTCTAGTGGTCGTTTATAGTAATACTCCCAATTGTACATTTAAGCGATACTTGTCTGTTTACTTAATCAAATTTCTCGTTTTTATCCAAAAGCTGAGTGTCCTGTCCCATGTAAATTTGAATACTATGATAACCAAATAAGTTACTCCAGTTTTCCAAAACTGGTTCTTATCTTGAATATCTTGCAATGTCTTTGAATATGAGCAAGGACAGAATTCGTTCGGATGAAGTCATGTCAGTTAGTGTATTCTATGAGGATTACAAGTGACAACAATACTACTGTTTATTCATATCCCTTTACTGCATTTTTAGCTGATCTTGGAGGAGCTCTGGCACTCTTTCTGGTGCTAGCCTTATAGCCTTTATTGAGATCGGTTATGCTTCTATTGGATGAGTTTAAGAGGATTTGTTTACCAAGAAAATGTAAGAAAAATGTGGAAAAAGTTGATGCTGGCATAAACACTTCCAGAAATTATTGACGAATCAGAGCAAAATGAGCCCAATGAAACAGAATAGTCCGTGAAAAATTATTTTTTTATTTTGTGATTGATGTATGGCTACATTGACATTAGTATTAGGATATTTTCTTTTTTCAAGAGAACATGTAATTTGTCTTGTGAAATAAATATAGAGTTTGTAAAGTATGTCAATGTAGTCAACCACACTGGGTAAAGGTGATATGTCACTTCAACATATGAATTTGTTATGTCATTGTCGTACATGAGTATGACTCTATATATGATATAGTATATTAGTGGGTTAATTACTAAAGGCATTTACAATGTTTTGGAAAAACATGTATGGATTTCATAGATGTGTATGCATAGATTTGTGACATAATAAAAACTAGGTATATGACAGTACTTTCTAATAATGTCAAATGTAATGCTTATGCACTTAATATATTATCATACACTAACTATATATTTAGTATATAGCCATATGTGAATAAAATTAAATAATTATAATCCACATATTTTTTATAGATAGTAATAATACAATGTTTAATTAATTAGTCTAGGCAACTAAAGATATGAGGAAACCAATATGTGTACATGTACATTGTAGATATGTCTATTTACTACTACATATATACTAATGAGTACATGATCTGAAATAACAAAATGATATGTTACAAATACACACCACTATATGCAGTGCATATAATGCTCTACTAAAATTTGCTTGTATATGACCAAAATGGCTAGTTGAAAATGCTTTGTTAAGATAATTATATTCATCTGTTGCTTGTGGCTTTTAGTATTAGGTAACCACAAAGGGTTACTTTTTGGCTTCGTAATTGAATTTCCTTAAGTATTGGGTTACACTAATATGGATTTGTGAGTACAATACTCTGAAACAAGACCACAGTATAAATTCTCAACATATTAGTCACACAATGTAACAGTATCTCAATAAACAATTATAGCTAGGGCTTCTAGTTATGGTTACTATATTAGGATATTTATTTGGTATAACAATGTATTATACAAGACAAATTAGTATGTACTAAGTGAACCAAGACAACTGCCACTTTATCATATACTATGAGATTTGATTAAAGTTTATTGCTGAAGCACTATAGCGAGAGAGAAATAATCTGAATGGTTATAACAAAAACTCACCTTAGTTTATAAAGTGTGTGTGTGTGTGTGACAATAATTGCTTTACTGGAACCCAGAACTGCAGTTATGCAAAACTATATTCATGTATTCTGATAGTACTCTAGTGAGATAAAGATAGAATTTGTAAAGTATGTCATGTAGTCCACCACACTGGTAAAGGTGATATGTCACTTCAACATATGAATTTGTTATGTAATTGTCGTACATGAGTATGACTCTGTATATGATATAGTATATTAGTAGGTTACTAAAGGCACTTACAGTGTTTTGGAAAACACGTTTGGATTTTGTAGATGCATATGCATAGATTTGTGACACACTAAAACTAGGTATATGACAGTACTTTCTAATAACATCAAATGTAATGCACTTAATGTATTACCATACACTAACTACATATATCTAGTATATGGTCATATGTGGAATAAAATTTAATAATTAGAATTCACATTATGGATGAGTAATTGTACAAGGTTTACACAATTAGTCTAGACCACTAATAAACTAATATGAGGAAACAATATGTGTACGTGTACATTGTAGTTATGTGTATTTATTAGTACATACTAATGAGTAACATGAATTTAGAATAACTAACTAATATGCTAAAATTGCACACCACTCTTGCAGTGCATATGATGATGCACTAAATTTGCTTGTACATTACTACTGGTTAGTTGAAAATGCTTTGTTGAGATAATATCCATATCTTTAGTATTAGGTAACCCACAGTGTTACTTTTGGCTTCTTACACTAATCTGGCTTTATGAATACAATAATCTGAATAATGACCACAGTAGGAATGGAAGTATAAAATCTCTACATATTAGTCTAACAATGAAACAGTGTCTCAATAAACATGTAAAGGGTTTTAAGTTATGGCTACTATGTAGGGATATTTATTTGGTATAACAATGTTATTATATATACAAAATCACAAAACAAAAATGCATGTACTAAGTGAACCAAGACAACAGCTGCTTCATCATATTATGAGATTTGATTAAAGCTTATTGAACCTCAAATTAAAGAACGTTAATGGCTGAGCCTTTTTAAATAAAAGATGAAGTCAATTTTTACAATTTTACTGATGGATATATTTCTACGATACTTTTTTTACAAAGCTATATATATATAAAATCTTGCTTACTTTAATCACTGTTATTATTATATGTTGTTCAAATCGTACAAGGAAATGCATCCGTAAAAGTACTAACTATTGATCGTTTTCTTTCTTTTTTTAAAGTTGTCAGCAGGTTGTTATATTACCCATAGAATCCAAAATTGCAACAATAAAAGTGAGAAAGTCGCCATCTTGTAATGAATTATTTCCATTATTAATTAAAGGCCAATGAATACAATTAGTTGTCGTAAGTTACTTTCGTAGATTGTGTTCTAACCAGAGAAAGTACCTATTATTTATTCATTTGTTCACTTGCTATAATAGTAAAGAATATTAATACTTATTATCTACCTGACACAAGTTATTTTAATATTACGTAACTGATATATGACTACATTTGATATTAGTATAGTATAATATATTCTTGTTTTAAGAGAACATGCTATTTGTCTGTCAAATAAATATAGAGTTTCTAAAATATGTTTATGTAGTGAACTACACTGCTAAAAGTGACATGTCATTTTAACATATGAAGTTTTATGTGAGTGTCATTCATGACTGACTCTGTATTTAGGAGGTTGTTGACGACATTTACTGAGTTTTGAAAAAACATGTATGGATTTATTAGATATTATATACATAGACTTGTGACACAACAAGAACAAGCTATAAGCCAATTTTTCTAATAATCTCAAATGTAATGCACTTAATGTATTACCACATATCTATTTATGTACTGTAAAAATTAATAATTTATGTCATTTTAACAATTATTAGTTTGTGTTTTACATGGTGGATTACTATGGAATGTAGAATTTATTCAAAAACCTACTACTACAAACTGTTGCTGTAAATCTGCTGAACTGGATTGCCTTTTTCCAGCAGGACTGTTTGTAGTCACAATGCATATAAGCCTTCATGAGATTGCTCAAATTACAGAATTTCTATTCAAACCAGACTTGGCCTATGATATCAATGCAGTAAATAATTCTCATATGTGTGATAAGGTTCTAAGCAATATCACTAAAAGATATTCGAATGCTGATATATATGGGAAGTCATTCAAAAATCATTCCAAATATTATTTACTACTGTGGTTTTATTCAAGGTGAACTCCATTGACTGTGAAAAGGAACTAGAACCTGTATTAACAACTCTTGGTGTCTGTTATACCTTTAATAGCATTACTAGTAAAGAAGCAGAACATTATGTCACATCTGTTGGAGCAAAGTATGGATTAAAAATGATTTTAATGTAAGTGAATAAATCATCCACCTATTGAGGAAACTCAGGCATCAAATAATAGTTCATGAAAGAGATGACATGGCTAGACCTAATCTTTATGGATTTGCATTACCTCCAGAAAGAAATGCTTACATTGGTGTAACAAAGAAATTAACATAGATTATACCAGTAATGTTGAATGTTTTTATGATAGTCAGCTGTCGTTTTATCCACATATAGGTATTCTCAATTTGCTTGCAAACAAAATGCTATTGTTGAACATATAGCACAGCCTAATACTTGTAACTGCATTCTTGATCCCTCAACTAGACTATCTAGTGGTCGTTATAGTAACACTCCCATTTGTACATTTAATGATACTTGTTGTTTACTTAATCAGTATTCTAATTTTGATCCAAGAGTTGGGTGTCATGTTCCTTGTCATTTTGAATACTATGATAACCAAATAAGTTACTCCAGTTTTCCTACTGGTCATTTTCTTGAATATCTTGCAATGTCATTAATAAAAGCAAGGACATTATACGCAATGAAATCATGTCATTGTCATTTAGTGTATTCTTTGAAGATTTACATGTGACGACAACTACTATTGAATATTCATATTCTATTGCTGCATTCTTATCTGACTTAGGAGGAGTTCTAGGGCTATTTCTGGTGTTAGCTTTAGAGACTTAATAGAGATGGGTATGATCCTATTGTATGAATTGAAGAAGAAATACTCTTATCACCGAAATGTAAAAAGGAAGGTGAAATGAATACCAAAAATTTGTTGAAATGGAAGATAATCAGAGCAAAATGAAAAATAATCTGAAGAGAAATTAGAAAAAGAAGTAAATTATGACTTAATAATATGTATTCTATGGATTGACAAGCACGGTTACATGTACTTAACATACGCTTATATGTATTTTTATATCTTGTAAGAAAATGTGTACTTTGTCTTGTAAGATTTACATACATTGTCAATACATTTAATCCATATGATGTTTATACATGTATGTGATGGCTACAAATACTTTGTTGTAATATTATTATTTATCACTTTTTCATAGATTTTATTTATCTGGATAAGTTTATGTTTATGTTAATGTTTGATTACTTTTTGACTTCTTACTATAGTTTGCATTACTTTGGCTTTGTGTGTTTATGAAATCTATATCAAGACCATGCACAGAAGAATGACTTTATAAAATAATAAATATTAGCCACACAACAGAGTCTCAATAAATATACATTACATTGTAGCTATTTTGTAGGGATTTTTACTATAATTTTATGGTATAACAATATTAATATAATGGAGTTTGCATAATATACCTATACTAAGTGAATCAAGATGACTCAAAAGATGTTTTAACCCACTTGTCATACCATGATATTGATGAATCTAATTTATCCTTTTTAATCTTACAAAGTTATAATATAGAGACTAATAGTAACACTATATAATGCATATATGATTGATGCATGAGCATCTATTGATGCTTGACATCAATATTGTGAATCTGATACTTTAAAAATGATGAAGACAAAATTTATTGACATCGAAGGACATTTTAATAGATGTTGTGGATTTCATATGTTAGTATTTTTAAACTGCAAAAGACAAAATACTTGTTATATATATTGTGAAGTCTGTTGTATACTATGAGTTTCATGTGGTTTCATAGAGACAACGTATGTTTATCATATGCAGTTTATACACTCATATCCATACATGTATATTCTATAATGTTATATTAATTTAAAAATGCTGTGTTGCAAAATGCCACTTAATTAAAATGATAACAGGAATTTACTCATAGTACTTTAATATATAATTATAACAAAATTATTTTACATAAAGTTTGTGAATCAAGACAACTAAAATGATATTTAGCACTTCATCATACTGTGAGATTAATTAAGAGTCCACAATGCATATATAATCATACAATGCTATATAGAGACACTAATATAAAGTAAATAATGTAATTTATACATGATTGGTGTATTCATGAGTATATATATTGTTGTGTTAATTTGATATTAATATTTTATATTCTATAGATTCTATGAAAGCTTTCAAAATGATTAAGACAAATTCCTTTGACTTGTAATGACCTTTTAAACGAGTGCTCATTGTTGTGGGTTCCATGAATTAGAGTTATAGTAGTTTGTAAAATTCAAAAGCACAAATTGTCAAATAAAGTTGTGATAAAAGAACAACATTGTTATATATGTTGTGAATTCTGTAATATGCTATGTTTAGTATGTGTTTTCATAAAGACAATGTATATATTTGATACTAGAGATGGAAATAATGAAATAATTACTGAATTTGAAAAGGTGTTTAAAAACAATACATATATTGATATCACCATTCACCACTGATATAGGTGCATACATGAGTGTTATCATGTGTACTGTAGGGTGTATATATGTGTACCATCATAAAAAGGGATTGGTTGATTCAACTAATCCTAATCACAGTGTAATGAGAGTACTACATGTCTGTGAAACCATTGTGCTGTACAATACTATAATGAATGTATTACAACAATCTTGTCTGTAATTGAATACCATTGTGTTATATAATACTATAATGATGTGTGAAATGTTATGTAGTCTCTAGAACTCCTAAATATTCTGTACGATTTTGTATTTAAGTACATATCACTTGTTGTTGATTTTTATAAGTGGATTTTTCATAAGTATTATTATTGCATTTGTTTGTTATAACAAGAGATAGTCTGCCAAACCTAGCTCTCAAGTGGGTCACATAATACATGATGAGACAATGAATGCAATAAACATCACCTGTTCTTATTGCTAACACACTACAGTTTCCTACAGATACAAGGTGCAAAACATTAGACAGCATATACACTTCATTATCAAAAGGAGCAACACATGCCCTACCCTTATTTATCATTAAGTGCTAACTTACCAGAATAAACAATTTGTATATCTATCTGAGGGATGCCTTTAGGACTTCTAATATAGTATCCCATTGTTTCTCAAAGAATGACTTTTTATTAAATATTTATTAATATTAGTATTACATTCCTGCCTGTTTACTGAAAACATAACTATGACGTCATCTGAAGACACCAAAGCAAGCAAAGTAGTGCAAAAGTGGAACATGTCCTACAACGATCATTACTTGAAAAATGCCCGTTGAAGAGACATCACTGTACGGGATACCTCATGTCTTCAAAGAAGTCAAAGATAAGACGAATTACTGGACACTTATATTAGTTTGTTTAATTATTGGGTGTCTATACAACTGTTGGTGATCGTCCTGTATCGGGTATATCAAAAACCTACTACTACAACTGTTTCTGTAGAATCTGCTGAACTAACTGGATTGCCTTTTCCAGCAGTGACTGTTTGTAGTCTCAATGCATATGAGTCTTCAGAGATTGCTCATTTGCAGAATTTCTATTTAACCCAGACTTGGCTTATGACTTTCGTGCATTAAATAAACTTGGGATGTGTGATAAACTCTAAGCAATATCACTGAAGATGTCCGAAATGCTGATATATGGGAAGATCATTCAAAATCATTTAGAAATATTGTTTACTACTGTGGGTTTATTGAAGGTGTTATAATGAACTTATCTCTGTGAGAAGGAACTACAACCTGTATTAACATCTCTTGGTGTCTGTTATACCTTTTAATAGTATACTAATGGGAGACAAGATCGTTATGTTACTGCCACTGGAGCAAAGTATGGAGTTAAAAATGATTATTAACATAGCCAAATAAATCATCCACCTATTGAGGGAACCTCAGGCATCAAAATAATAGTTCATGAAAGAGATGACATTGCTAGACCTAATCTTTATGGACTTGGAATACCTCCAGGGAGAAATGCTTACATTGGTATAAAGAAAAAAGATTGACATAGATCATACCAGTAATGTTTGGGATGTATTGAGGATCGCGAGCTTTCCTTTTATCCACATTATGAATATTCTCAATTTGCTTGTCGACAAAATGCTCGTATTGAACATATAGCACAAAAACCTAATATTTGTAAGTGCATTCTTGATCCCTTAACAAGACCATCTAGTGGTCTTTATAGTAACCCTCCCAATTGTACATTTAATGATACTTGTTGTTTACTTGATCATATTCTAGTTTTTGATCCACGAGGTGGGTGTCATGTCCCATGTCATTTTGAATACTATGATAACCAAATAAGTTACTCCATGTTTTCCTACTGGTCATTTTCTTGAATATCTTGCAATGTCTATGAATATGAACAAGGACAGTATTCGTGATGAAGTTATGTCAGTTAGTATATTCTTTGAAGATTTACAAGTGACAACAACTACAACTGAATATTCATATTCCTTTACTGCATTTTTAGCTGATCTTGGAGGAGGTATGGGGCTATTTCTTGGCGCTAGCCTTATAGCATTTATAGAAATTGGTTTGCTCTTATTGGATGAATTTAAGAGGATTTGTTTACCAAGAAAATGTAAAAAGAAAATGAATAAAATGATGCTGGCTTAAACTTCCAGAAATCACAGATGAATCAGAGCAAAATGAACCTAATATAACAAATGAACCTGTGAAAGAAACTAAAGTATGACTTAAATATACTATATAATTATATATTGATAATCTAGATTATATAATATTCATAATATATATATGGTTATGCTAATAGCATGTGATTCAGACATGGGTATAGGTTTTGGCATTAGCATTAACATAATGTATTCTTGTTTTAACAAGCATATACTATGTCTTATGAGATAATATATATAGTTGTCAATAATAGTTAACCATAATATTGTATGCTGATGTTATAATTCTTCAAGACCAGTTTAAAGATTCAATAACTATCACAAAAAACTGAGACAAGGTCAATAATACAACCACTTAAAATATCGGTAAAATTCATAAATAAAAGTTCAATGTACAAGGATATTATGGTGTATAACAGTTTATATCACGTTAGTTTATATATATATACACAATTACAAATATTTGTTAAAAGAATATCCATCTCTTGCTCATGGATTCTATTATTTTTTATACACTACAAGGGTTACTTTTTGCTTTTTAATTGGGCTTTAAGTATTGAATTATATTAAGTTGTCTTTGTGTGTTAGGAATCTGAAAGATCACAGTAGGAATGACAGTATAAGCATTTTTACGTATTAGCCACACAATAAAGTCTCAAGAAATGCATAGTGACTTGCCTTGTGACTATTGTGTAGAGATTATATTATTATGATAATATTAATGTACGAAAAGTTTACATAATATACATGTACTAAGTGAATCAAGATGACTTAAAGATTTTTAACCTCTTAATCATACCATGAGATTGATTTAACCTTATTAATCCTATTTAATCTTACAAATACATATATAAATACTGATATTAACTATATATAATATATACATGATTGAATGCTATATATAGAGACTAATAGTAACACTATATAATATATACATGAATGATGAATGAACATCTGTTGATGGCTTGACATCAATATTGTGAAATCTGATGTTTTCAAAATGATGAAGACAAATTTATTGACATGTAAGAACATTTAAACAGAGTGCTATATTGTTGTGGACTTTATATATTAGTATTTGTGAACTGCAAAGACAAAATAATTGTTCATATATTGTGAAGTTTGTTGTATACTATAGTTTCATGTGGTTTTCATGGAGACAGTGTGATTGTTATGATATGTAATCTATACCCTCATATCCCTACATGTATATGCTATAATGTTATATTAATTAAAAAATGCTGTGTTGTAAATGCCACTTAATTAAAAATGATAACAGGAATTTACTCATAGTACTTCAATATATAATTATAACAAAATTATTTTACATAAAGTTTTGAAGTCAAGACAGCAAAATGATATTTAGCACTTCATCATACTGTGAGATTAATTAAGAGTCCACAATGCATATATAATCCATACAATGCTATATAGAGACACTAATATAAGTAAATAATGTAATGTATACATGATTGGTGTCATTCATGAGTATATTTGTGTTGTTAATTTGATATTAATTGTATATTCTATAGATTCTATGAAAGGTTTCAAATGATGAAAACAAATTGTTTTTTACTTGTAATGACATTTGAACAGAGTGCTCATTGTTGTGGTCCATGAATTAGAGATATATTAGTTGTAGACTTAAAAGACAAAATGTCAAAATGTAGTTGTGATAAAAAACAACATTGTTATATACGTTGTGAGATTCTGTAGTATACTATGGTGTATGTGGGTTTTCATAGAGACAATGTATATATTTGATACAGAGATGAAAATAATGAAATAATTACTGAATTTGGAAAGGTGTTTAATAACAATACATATAATTGATATCACCACTGGTATAGGTGCAGCCATGAGTGTTGTCATGTGTGTAAGTGTGTATATTTATGTACCATCATAAAAAGGGATTGGTTGATTCAACTAATCATAATCATAGTAATTGCACCACAAAATACATGATGAGATAATGAGATACAATAAATATCACCTGTTCTTATTATTAACAAACTACAGTTTCCTACAGATACAAGGTGCAAACATTAGACAGCATATACACTTCATTATCAAAAGGAAGCAACACACGTGCCCTACCCTTAATTATCAATTAAGTGCAAACATACCAAGAATAAACAATTTGTATATCTATCTGAGGGATGCTTCAGGACTTCTAATATAGTATCCCATTGCCTCTCAAAGGAATGCGGGGGGGGGGGGGGGGTTTTTATTAAATATTTATTAATATTAGTATTACATTCCTGCCTGTTTACTGCAAACATAACTATGACATCATTTACTGAAGACACCAAGAAGCAAAGTAAGTTATGCAAAAGTGGAACATGTCACTACAATGACATTACTTGAACAATGGGTTGAAGAGACATCACTGTACGGGATACCTCATGTTTTCAAAGGGAAGTCAAAATAAGACGAATTACATGGGCACTTATATTAGTTTGTTTAATTATTGGATGTCTATACACTGTTGTAAAAAAATGATCGTCTGTATCGTATATATCAAAAAACCTACTACTACAACTGTTGCTGTAGAATCTGCTGAACTAACTGGATTGCCTTTTCCAGCAGTGACTGTTTTGTAGTCTCAATGCATATGAGTCTCCACAGGTTGCTCAATTTGCAGAATTTCTATTCAACCCAGACTTGGCTTTACAACTTTCGTAAATTAAATAAAACCTAGAAAGTGTGATAAAGCTCTAAGCAATTCTCTGAAGATGTCCGAAATGCTGATATATGGGAAAGTCATTCAAAAAATCATTTAGAAATTTGTTTACTACTGTGGACTTATTCAAGGTGTTATAATAATGACTCTATCACTGTGAGAAGGAGCTACAGCCTGCAATGACATCTCTTGGTGTCTGTTATACCTTTAATAGTATTACTAATGGGAGACAGATCATTATGTTATGGCCGCTGGAGCAAAGTTTGGATTAAAATGATTATTAACATAAGTCAAATAAATCATCCACCTATTGAGGGAAACTCAGGCATCAAAATAATAGTTCATGAAAGAGATGACATTGCTAGACCTAATCTTTATGGACTTGGAATATCTCCAGGAAGAAATCTTACGTTGGTATAAGGAAAAAGATTGACATAGATTATACCAGTAAATGCTGGATGTATTAATGATCGTAGCTTTCCTTTTATCCACATTATGAAATATTCTCAATTTGCTTG